>NC_090409.1:41887839-42187839 GCF_036365525.1 Heterodontus francisci
TGTGTTGCCGCTCTCGATGCTTCTCCTCACCGGGACATGATGAGCTCCGCAGTCGACCAGCCCATGGCTGCTACCATGATCTTATATTCCCCTTTCCCCGCATTCTTCGACATGACAAGATGCAGCCCCACCAGGTCAGCCAAATCAACTGTCGACTTCATAAACTCCTGGACAGAGAAAACCAAACAACAATTTATTATTCACAGTAGTTTTTTTTTTTTACAGGGAAAGCAGCAAAATTTAATTTCATCACCCAAACCCGACCATCAGAATCGACAGCTCCCAAAATAGATAGAGTAAAACTCCCTCCACACTGTCCCCATCAAACACTCACAGGACAGGTACAGTACGGGGGTTAGATACAGAGTAAAACTCCCTCTACACTGTCCCCATCAAACACTCCCAGGACAGGTACAGCACGGGGGTTAGATACAGAGTAAAACTCCCTCTACACTGTCCCATCAAACACTCCCAGGACAGGTACAGCACGGGGGTTAGATACAGAGTAAAGCTCCCTCTACACTGTCCCCCATCAAACACTCCCAGGACAGGTACAGCACAGGGGTTAGATACAGAGTAAAGCTCCCTCTACACTGTCCCCATCAAACACTCCACTGAGCTTTTACTGGTGATTTTTCTGTTGCTGGTCTCAGTGTCCCTTTGTTACAAAGAGGGAAAACAAGCCAAGGATTCTGCTCCCTATCACCCCCTCTCTGTAACCTCCTTTAGCCCCTACAACCCTCCCTATCTCTCTAACCTCCTCCAGCCCCAACAACCCTCCCTATCTCTGTAACCTCCTCCAGCCCCAACAATCCTCCCAATCTCTGTAACCTCCTCCAGCCCCAACAACCCTCCCTATCTCTGTAACCTCCTCCAGTTCCCTACAACCCTCCCTATCTCTGTAACCTCCTCCAGCTCCTACAACCCTCCCTATCTCTGTAATCTCCTCCAGTCCCTACAACCCTCCCTATCTCAGTACCCTCCTCCAGTCTCGACAATCCTCCTTATCTCTGTAACCTCCTCCAGCCCTGACATCCCTCCCTATCTCTGTAACCTCCGCCAGCCCCAACAATCCTCCCTATCTCTGTAACCTCCTCCAGCCCCACCAACCCTCCCTCTCTGTAACCTCCTCCAGCCCTGACATCCCTCCCTATCTCTGTAACCTCCTCCAGCTCCCTGCAACCCTCCCTATCTCTGTAACCTCCTCCAGCCCCTACAACCCTCCCTATCTCTGTAATCTCCTCCAGCCCCTACAACCCTCCCTATCTCTGTACCCTCCTCCAGTCCCTACAACCCTCCTTATCTCTGTAACCCCCTCCAGCCCCTGCAACCCTCCGAGATTTCTGCACTCCCTCCAATTCCGTCCTCTCTCCCATCCCCCGATTCCAATCGCTCCACCATTGGCGGCCGTGCCTTCAGCTGCCTGGGGGCCCTAAGCTCCGGAATTCCCTCCCTAAACCTCTCCGCCTCTCTCTCTCTCTCTCCTCCTTTAAGACGCTCCTTAAAAAACGACCTCTCTGACCGAGCTTTTGGTCGCCGGTCCCCAATATCTCCTGATGCGGCTCGGGGTCAAATTTGGTCTGATTTATGCTCCTGTGAAGCACCTTGGGATGTTTTACAATGTTACTGTCGCTATATAAATGCACGTTGTTGTGACCTGATATGACCGGAGAAAAGACATTAAACACTCCAGAGGAAGCAGTGAAACCCCAAGCTGCAAACAATGAGTTGAGAGGAGCAGCCAATGGCACCAATCGGGATGTCCTGAAATGGGCAACCAATCCAATCTGGAACTGGCGGCCTGAGAATTCGGCAGGGCTCGTGTGTTGGGGAGATCATAACATCATATTAAACCGGCTCTGTCTTGGCGGCTGACAGACTGGATGGTGCAACTCAATCATAAACTCACCCCAATGAAATCGTAAACACCCACAGAGGCATCCCACGTGGGGAAGAATGTAGCGAGGAACATCATCTGGAGGAGGGAGCGGTAGGGAGGAGGGGAGGGGGGGGGGGGAGAGAGGGGTGGGGGGGGAGAGAGAGAGAGGGGTGGGGGGGGAGAGAGAGAGAGGGGTGGGGGGGGAGAGAGAGAGAGGGGTGGGGGGGAGAGAGAGAGAGGGGTGGGGGGGGGGAGAGAGAGAGAGGGGTGGGGGGGGAGAGAGAGAGAGGGGTGGGGGGGGAGAGAGAGAGAGGGGTGGGGGGGGAGAGAGAGAGAGGGGTGGGGGGGGAGAGAGAGAGAGGGGTGGGGGGGGGAGAGAGAGAGAGGGGTGGGGGGGGGAGAGAGAGAGAGGGGTGGGGGGGGAGAGAGAGAGAGGGGTGGGGGGGGAGAGAGAGAGAGGGGTGGGGGGGGAGAGAGAGAGAGGGGTGGGGGGGGAGAGAGAGAGAGGGGTGGGGGGGGAGAGAGAGAGAGGGGTGGGGGGGGAGAGAGAGAGAGGGGTGGGGGGGGAGAGAGAGAGAGGGGTGGGGGGGGGAGAGAGAGAGAGGGGTGGGGGGGGAGAGAGAGAGAGGGGTGGGGGGGGAGAGAGAGAGAGGGGTGGGGGGGGAGAGAGAGAGAGGGGGGAGGAGAGAGAGAGAGGGGGGGAGGAGAGAGAGAGAGGGGGGGAGGAGAGAGAGAGAGGGGGGGAGGAGAGAGAGAGAGGGGGGGAGGAGAGAGAGAGAGGGGGGGAGGAGAGAGAGAGAGGGGGGAGGAGAGAGAGAGAGGGGGGGAGGAGAGAGAGAGAGGGGGGAGGAGAGAGAGAGAGGGGGGGAGGAGAGAGAGAGAGGGGGGGAGGAGAGAGAGAGAGGGGGGGAGGAGAGAGAGAGAGGGGGGGAGGAGAGAGAGAGAGGAGGGGAGGAGAGAGAGAGAGGGGGGGAGGAGAGAGAGGAGGGGGGGAGGAGAGAGAGGAGGGGGGGAGGAGAGAGAGGAGGGGGGGAGGAGAGAGAGGAGGGGGGGAGGAGAGAGAGGAGGGGGGGAGGAGAGAGAGGAGGGGGGGAGGAGAGAGAGTGGGGGGGGGGAGGAGAGAGGGTGGGGGGGGGAGGAGAGAGGGTAGGGGGGGGAGGAGAGAGGGTAGGGGGGGGAGGAGAGAGGGTAGGGGGGGAGGAGAGAGGGTGGGGGGGGAGGAGAGAGGGTGGGGGGGGAGGAGAGAGGGTAGGGGGGGGAGGAGAGAGGGTAGGGGGGGAGGAGAGAGGGTAGGGGGGGGAGGAGAGAGGGTAGGGGGGGGAGGAGAGAGGGTAGGGGGGGAGGAGAGAGGGTAGGGGGGGGAGGAGAGAGGGTAGGGGGGGGAGGAGAGAGGGGAGGGGGGGAGGAGAGAGGGGAGGGGGGGAGGAGAGAGGGGAGGGGGGGAGGAGAGAGGGGAGGGGGGGGAGGAGAGAGGGGGGGGGGAGGAGAGAGGGGAGGGGGGGGAGGAGAGAGGGAGGGGGGGGAGGAGAGAGGGGAGGGGGGGGAGGAGAGAGGGGAGGGGGGGAGGAGAGAGGGGAGGGGGGGGAGGAGAGAGGGGAGGGGGGGGAGGAGAGAGGGGAGGGGGGGGAGAGAGAGGGGAGGGGGGGGGGGAGGAGAGAGGGGAGGGGGGGGGAGGAGAGGGGGAGGGGGGGGGAGGAGAGAGGGGAGGGGGGGGAGGAGAGAGGGGAGGGGGGGGAGGAGAGAGGGGAGGGGGGGGAGGAGAGAGGGGAGGGGGGGGAGGAGAGAGGGGAGGGGGGGGAGGAGAGAGGGGAGGGGGGGGAGGAGAGAGGGGAGGGGGGGGAGGAGTGAGGGGAGGGGGGGGAGGAGAGAGGGGAGGGGGGGGAGGAGAGAGGGGAGGGGGGGAGGAGAGAGGGGAGGGGGGGGGGGGGAGGAGAGAGGGGAGGGGGGGGGGGAGGAGAGAGGGGGTGGGGAGGGGGGGAGGAGAGAGGGGAGGGGGGGGGGGGAGGAGAGGGGGGGAGGGGGGGGAGGAGAGAGGGGAGGGGGGGGGGAGGAGAGAGGGGGGGAGGGGGAGGGGGGGGAGGGGTGTGGGGGTGGGGGAGGGGGGGGAGGAGAGAGGGGAGGGGGGGGGGGAGGAGAGAGGGGGGGGGGGGGGGGAGGAGGAGGTGGGGTGGGGGGGGGGAGAGAGGGGAGGGGGGGGTGGAGGAGGGGAGGGGGGGGGGGAGGTGGGGGGAGGGGGGTGGGGGGGAGGTGAGGGGGAGGGGGGGGGTGAGTGAGGGTGGGGGGGGGGAGGAGAGAGGGGGTGGGGGGGGGAGGAGAGTGGGTGGGGGGGGGAGGTGAGGGGTGGGGGGGGGGAGGAGTGAGGGAGGGGGGGGGGGTGAGAGGGGGTGGGGGGGAGGAGAGAGGGGGGGGGGGGGAGGAGAGGGGTGGGGGGGGGTGGAGAGAGGGGTGGGGGGGGGAGGAGAGAGGGGTGGGGGGGGGAGGAGAGTGGGGTGGGGGGGGTGGAGAGAGGGGAGGGGGGGGGAGGAGAGAGGGGGGGGGGGAGGAGAGTGGGGGGGGGGGAGGAGTGAGGGGGGGGGGGAGTGAGTGGGGGGGGGGAGTGTGAGGTGGGGGGGGGAGTGGTGGGGGGGGGGGAGGTGTGAGGGGAGGGGGGTGTGGGGTGGGGGGGGGGGTGGAGGAGGGGGGGGGGAGGGTGTGGGGGGGGGGAGGAGGGGGGGGGGGTGGTGTGGGGGGGGGTGTGGGGGGGGAGGGTGGGGGGGGGGTGTGAGGGTGGGGGGGGGTGTGTGGGGGGGTGTGTGGGGTGGGGGAGGGTGTGGGGGGGGGAGGAGGGAGGGGGGGGGGTGGTGAGGGTGGGGGGGGGTTGTGAGGGAGGGTGGGGGGGGGGGGTGAGGGAGGGTGGGGGGGGTGAGAGGGAGGGGGTGGGGGGGGGGGGGAGAGAGGGTGGGGGGGGGGGGAGTGAAGGGAGGGGGGGGGGGGGGTGAGGGGGGGGGGGGGGAGGGAGGGGGGGGGGGTGGGTGTGGGGGGGGGGGTTGAGAGGGGGGGGGTGGGGGGGGGGGTGAGAGGGAGGGGGGGGGGGGGAGGTGGGTGGGGGGGGGGGAGTGATGGGAGGGGGGGGGGGGTGAGGGAGGGGGGGGGGTGTGAGGGAGGGGGGGGGGGTGGTTGGGTGGGGGGGGTGGGTGGGGTGGGGGGGGGGAGGGTTGGGGGGGGGGGTGTGTGTGGGGGGGGGGTGGGGGGGGGGTGAGTTGGGGGGGGGGGGAGATGGGTGGGGGGGGGGGAGTGATGGGTGGGGGGGGGGGTTGGAGGGGGGGGGTGGGGGTGGGAGGGAGGGGGGGGGGGGGGGGTGGGTTGGGTGGGGGGGGGGGAGTGAAGGGGGGGGGGGGGGTGTGAGGGGGGGGGGGGGGTGAGGGGGGGGGGGGTGGTTGGGAGGGGGGGGGGGAGGGGTGGGGGGGGGTGAGAAGGGAGGGGGGGGGGGGGTGGAGTGGGTGGGGGGGGGGGGTGTTGGGGGGGGGGGGGTTGGTGGGGGGGGGTGTGGGGGGGGGGGGGTGTGTGGGGGGGGGGGGTTGAGGGAGGGTTGGGGGGGGGGTGTTGGTGGGGGGGGGGTGGGGGGGGGGGTTGGGAGGGGGGGGGGGGTGGGGAGGGTTGGGTGGGGGGGGGTGTGAAGGGTGGGGGGGGGGTGTTGGTGGGGGGGGGGTTGTGTTTGGTGGGGGGGGTTGTGTTGTGGGGGGTTTTTGGTGGGGGTTTGTTGGGTGGGGGGGGGGTTGTTTGGTGGTGGGGGGTTGGTGGGTGGGGGGTGTTGGGGGGGGGTGTGTTGGTGGGGGGGGGGAGTGTTGGGTTGGGGGGGGGGGAGAGAAGGGAGGGGGGGGGGAGGAGGGAGGTGGGGGGGGGGTTGGTTGGTGGGGGGGGTTGGAGGGGGGGGGGGTGAAGGAGGGGGGGGGAGAGAAGGGAGGGGGGGGGGAGAGAGAGAGAAGGGAGGGGGGGGGGAGAGAAGGGAGGGGGTAGGGAGAAAAACAAGGCAATCAGTGTCACTCCACATCACCCAATGAACCTGAGACCCCCAAACAAACCCCACCCGAGACCCTCAATCACTCACTCACACTCGTTCTGTCCAGGTGTGACAGGCTCACACTCGCTCACACACCGTCCGGGTGTAACAGGCTCAAACCCTCACTGTCTGGGGTTGACACACTCACTCTCTCACCGTCCGGGTGTGACACACTCACTCTCTCACTGTCCGGTTGCGACACACTCACTCTCTCACCGTCCGGGTGTGACACACTCACTCTCTCACCGTCCGGTTGTGACACACTCACTCTCTCACTGTCTGGGTGTGACACACTCACTCTCTCACTGTCTGGGTGCGACACACTCACTCTCTCACTGTCTGGGTGCGACACACTCACTCTCTCACTGTCCGGTTGTGACACACTCACTCTCTCACTGTCTGGGTGTGACACACTCACACTGTCTGGGTGTGACACACTCACACTGTCTGGGTGTGACACACTCACACTCTCACTGTCCGGTTGTGACACACTCACACTCTCACTGTCTGGGTGTGACACACTCACACTCTCACTGTCTGGGTGTGACACATTCACACTCTCACTGTCTGGGTGTGACACATTCACACTCTCACTGTCTGGGTGTGACACATTCACACTCTCACTGTCTGGGTGTGACACACTCACACTCTCACTGTCTGGGTGTGACACACTCACACTGTCCGGGTGTGACACACTCACACTGTCCGGGTGTGACACACTCACACTGTCTGGGTGTGACACACTCACACTCTCACTGTCTGGGTGTGACACACTCACACTGTCTGGGTGTGACACACTCACACTGTCTGGGTGTGACACACTCACACTCTCACTGTCTGGGTGTGACACACTCACACTGTCTGGGTGTGACACACTCTCACTGTCTGGTGAAGGGCTGTACGTTACAGCAGCTCCTATTGGGTTGGGAAGACTGGGGAATGGGCTCGAGGTCTTACCTTACAGAGCTGTACAAATAGATATGTGGCACCAGCCTGAACACACCTCCAGAAGGCATTGTACTCTGAGCTAGAAGAGAGAACAGGTACAACATCACAGAACAATACAGGAACAGGAGGAGGCCACCCAGTGTGGATAGCTTTCCAGGGGAGAGAGTTCCAGATTCCCACTCCCCTTCGTGTGAAGAAGTGCTTCCTGACATCACCCCTGAACGGCCTGGCTCTGATTTTAAGGTTCTGCCCCCTTGTTCTGGACTCCCCCCCTCCCCCCCCACCAGAGGAAATAGTTTCTCTCTATCGACCCGATCGAATCCTTTAATCATCTTAAACCCCCCTCGATTCGATCACTCGAGGGAATACAAGCCCAGTCTGTACAACCCGTCCTCGTAATTTAACCCTTTCAGCCCCGGGATCATTCTGGTGAATCTGCACTGCACCCTGCCCCCGAGGACAGTATATTGGTCCCGAGGGGCAGGGGACCCAGAACTGAACACAGTGACTGCAGACGGGGTCTGAGCAGAGCTTTGGCACTGAATCCCATTGGTGAGTAGGGGAGAGGGAGGGTACTGAGGCCCATCACTGAATCCCATCGGTCGGAGGGGGACCCTGAGTCCCATCGGTCAGGGGAGGTTGAGGGGGACCCTGAGTCCCATCGGTCAGGGGAGGTTGAGGGGGACCCCGAGTCCCATCGGTCAGGGGGAGAGGGAGGGTACTGAGGCCCATCACTGAATCCCATCGGTCGGAGGGGGACCCCGAGTCCCATTGGTCGGGGGAGGGGGGACCCCCGAGTACCATCGGTCATGGGAGGTCGGAGGGGGGGGGACCCCGAGTCCCATCGGTCAGGGGAGGTCGGAGGGGGGCGGGGCCCCGAGTCCCATTGGTCAGGGGTGGTCGGAGGGCGGACCCCGAGTCCCATTGGTCAGGGGTGGTCGGAGGGCGGACCCCGAGTCCCATGAGTCAGGGGAGGTTGCGGGGGGGGGGGACCCCGAGTCCCGTGAGTCAGGGGAGGTCGGAGGGGGAGAGACCCCGAGTCCCATTGGTCAGGGGAGGTCGGAGGGTGGGGACCCCGAGTCCCATTGGTCAGGGGAGGTCGGAGGGACCCAGAGTCCCATTGGTCAGGGGAGGTCGGAGGGACCCAGAGTCCCATTGGTCAGGGGAGGTCGGAAGGGGGGGACCCCGAGTCCCATCGGTCAGGGGAGGTCGGAGGGGGGGGACCCCGAGTCCCATTGGTCAGGGGAGGTCGGAGGGGGGGGGGGACCCAGAGTCCCATCGGTCAGGGGAGGTCGGATGGGACCCCGAGTCCCATCGGTCAGGGGTGTTCGGAGGGGGGGGACCCCGTGCCATTGGTCAGGGGAGGTCGGAGGGGGGGGACCCCGAGTCCCATCGGTCGAGGGAGGTTGGAGGGGGGGGGACCCCCGAGTCCCATCGGTCAGGGGAGGTCGGAGGGGGGGGGGGGGACACCGAGTCCCATTGGTCAGGGGAGGTCGGAGGGGGGGGGGGGGACACCGAGTCCCATTGGTCAGGGGAGGTCGGAGGGGGGGGACCCCCGAGTCCCATTGGTCAGGGGAGGTCGGAGGGGGGGGGGGGGACACCGAGTCCCATTGGTCAGGGGAGGTCGGAGGGGGGGGACCCCCGAGTCCCATTGGTCAGGGGAGGTCGGAGGGGGGGGGGACCCAGAGTCCCATTGGTCAGGGGAGGTCGGAGGGGGGGGGGGGGGACACCGAGTCCCATTGGTCAGGGGAGGTCGGAGGGGGGGGACCCCCGAGTCCCATTGGTCAGGGGAGGTCGGAGGGGGGGGGGGACCCAGAGTCCCATTGGTCAGGGGAGGTCGGATGGGACCCTGGGTCCCATCGGTCAGGGGAGGTTGGAGGGGGGGGGGACCCCGAGTCCCATTGGTCAGGGGAGGTCGGAGGGGGGGGACCCCCGAGTCCCATTGGTCAGGGGAGGTCGGAGGGGGGGGGGGACCCAGAGTCCCATTGGTCAGGGGAGGTCGGATGGGACCCTGGGTCCCATCGGTCAGGGGAGGTTGGAGGGGGGGGGGACCCCGAGTCCCATTGGTCAGGGGAGGTTGGAGGGGGGGGGGGACCCCGAGTCCCATTGGTCAGGGGAGGTCGGGGAGGGGGGGGGGGGACCCCGAGTCCCATCGGTCAGGGGAGGTCGGAGGGGGAGAGACCCCGAGTCCCGTGAGTCAGGGGAGCCCCATTGGCGATGGTACTGAGGCCAAAAGCACCCCCTCCCCAGGTTCAGCTCGGTCCATGGGGCTCATTAATTATGCATGCGTTATGCTAATCAGCGGCCCGACGTCACTGAAGGTATGCTAATGACCGCGACGAAACACAACATTATGCTAATCAGCAGCGTGACGTCACAAAGCGTATGCTAATTAGCGCGTGGTGGAGAACGCGCATTTTAATGAGCGCTGACGTCAGGGACGTTATGCTAATGAGCTGGCTCATGGCGGCAGCGCTGCTACTCACAGCCCCGTGCACTTGTAGGCGATGAAGTAAGGGAAGTAGGCCAGGGCGAAGCAGTTGCCGAAGTGGAACAGGGTCATGGCGCGGCCGGGGCAGGAAAGGCCCGAGGCCTCCACTTCACACCGGAGACGAGAGAGAGAGAGAAGCCGGAAACGACGCCGAGCCGTCCGCTTCCGCCCCACCGGAAGCCGGTCCCTCCACTTCTTCCCCCCCCCGGGGTCGGGAGAAAGGTTCCGGCCACCTCTGCGCCTGCGTCACTCTCAATTCCCCTCCCCCCCCCCTCCTTGTCACCATGGTAACCCCAGGGCCAGGGAGGAGATGGTGGTGGTGGGGGGTGGGGGGAGGAGGAAGGAGGCCATTGCCCCATTGGCACCCACCCAGCCACTCACAGGCTTACCGTATCACACAGCACAGGAGGAGGCCGCTCGGCCCGTCCTGTCCGTGCTGCCTCTCTGTCAGAGCAACTCAGCTGGTCCCACTGGGGCCTTTTCCCCTGTAGCCCCCGCACAACTTTACTCTTCACATCATTATCCAATTGCCTTTTGAAATCCGCCATCGAATGTGCCTCCACCACACTCTCAGACAGCACATTCCACATCCCAAACACTCGCTGACCAAAAAACTTTTCCCACATCCCCCCTCCCCCCCTCCCCCTCAAGCCGCCATTGCTTCTTTCACCAATCGCCTTAAATCGGTGTCCTCTGACTCTCCATCCTTCCACCAACGGGAACAGTTTCTCCCGATCGAGTCTGTCCAGTGTCCTGGTGATTTCGAACACCTCGATCAAATCTCCTCTCTAAGGAGAACAGTCCCCAGCTTCTCCAATCTATCCACGTAACTGAAGTCCCTCATCCCTGGAACCGTTCTGATGAATCTTTTCTGCACCCTCTCGAAAGCCTTCACATCCTTCCTAATGTGTGGTGCCCAGAATTGGACACAATACTCTAGTTGAGGCCGAACTAGTGTTTTATAAAGTTTCATAACTTCCTGTTTTTCGTCTCAAGGCTCCTATTCATAAAGATCGGGATCCCGATGGCTTATTAACCGCTTTCTCAACCTGTCCTGCCACCTTCATTGATTTGTGCACATATACCCCCAGGTCTCTCTGCTCCTGCACCCACTTTATTATTGTACCCTTTATTTTATATTGTCTCTCCTCGTTCTTCCTACCAAAATGTATCACTTCACACTTCCCTGCATTAAATTCCATCTTCCCCCTGTCCGCAGCCTCACAGCTCCAGCGACCCGGGTTCAATTCTTGGTACTGCCTGTGTGGAGTTTGCAAGTTCTCCCTGTGTCTACGTGGGTTTCCTCCGGATGCTCCAGTTTCCTCCCACATGCCAAAGACTTGCTGGTTGATAGGTAAATTGGCCATTATAAATTGCCCCTAGTAGGTGGTAGGGAAATATAGGGACAGGTGGGGATGTGGTAAGAATATGGAATTAGTGTAGGATTAGTATAAATCTGTGGTTGATGGTCGGCACAGACTCGGTGGGCCGAAGGGCCTGTTTCAGTGCTGTATCTCTAAACTAAACTATACCTTACTCCAGTCTGAAACATAACCGTTCACCACTACTCTCTGTTTCCTGTCACTCTGCCAACTGCATCTGCATGCTGCTACTGTCTCTTTTCATGGGCTTCAACTTTACTCTCAGTCTGTCATGTGGCACTTTGTCAAACGCCTTTTGGACGTCCGTGTACACCACATCAACTGCGTTACCCTCATAGACCCTCTCTGTTACCTCCTCAAAAAGCTATGACTTGGCAAAATCTCTGGCCTGCCACCAACACTTTGATTTTTGATTTTTGTGAGGTCTGGCGTAGGAGGGTCTAGAATTGACCACTTTTCCGTTTCTCAGACATACATCTCCTGTGCTCTAGCACCTTCCGTGCGGCTGGTGCCATGCTCGGACCACTGCCTGGTGTGGGCGGAGTTCACTCTGCTCCGCACGCGGGCGGGGTCCGCGTACTGGCACTTTAACAACCGGCTGCTGGCGGACGAGCGATTCCGGGACTCGTTCCGTCGATTCTGGGCCGACTGGAGGAAAAAGCCGGGGGGGGGGGGGGGGTGTGGCTTCCCCTTCTTGAGGTGATGGTGGGATGTGGGCAAGACTCACATCCGTGTCATCTGTCAGGAGTACGCGAAGAGGTCGACCTGGAGGCGGGAAGCCGAGATTGGGTGCCGAGAGAGGGAGGTGCTCGACTTGGAGTCCCGCCTTGGTCATGCCGTCGCGGACCCAGCCCTGTGGCAGGCGTATAAAGAGAAGAAGGACGCGCTGAGGGACCTGCAGCTGGTAGGGTCCCGAGGCACGTACGTGAGGTCGCAGATCCAGATCCTGGAAGATTTGGACCACGCCTCTCCCTTCTTCTACTCGCTGGAACAAATGCAGGGGGTCCGTAAGCAGATCCTGGGGCTGCTGGCTGACAACAGATCCCTTGACTTGGATCCGGAGGGAAATGATGCCCAGGCCTGAGCCTATTACCGTGCCCTGTTTTCTCCGGATCTGCCCCGCCACGGTCAGCACGGAGGGCGCCGAGCGGCTCGATGCGTTGTCTCCTCTGGTGGAGCAAACCGATGCCTTTGACCAGCTCTTGAGGGACAGGTCCCCAGAACGGGATGGGCTGACTGTGGAGTTCCACAGGGCGGTCTGGGATGTCCAGGGCGAGGGCCTGACTACGTGCGGGTCCTGGGGGAGATGCCCCTCTCGTGGCGCAGGGCGATCTCCGCTTACTTAAGAACTGCCGTCCGATCTCCCTCCTCAGCACGGATTATAAGATCTTTGCCCGGGCTATGTCTACTCGCCTGGGCTCTGTGCTGGCCCACATGATCCACCCCGACCAGTCCGACACGGTCGCGGGCCGGTCCATCCAGGACAACATCCACCTGGTCCGAGGACCTGATCCATCTTTCCCAGAGGACTGGTCAGTCGGTCGCCTTTCTCTCCCTCGATCAGGAGAAGGCGTTCGACAGGGTGGATCACGATTACCTTTTCGGGACTCTGCGCCCTTTCGGACTCGGGCCGCATTTCGTGGCCCGGGTCTGACTTTCATACGCCGCCGCAGAGCGTCTAGTCAAAGTTAACGGGTCCTTGACGGCGCCCCTTCGATTTGGGAGAGGAGTGCGTCAGGGGTGCCCCATGTCCGGCCAATTGTATACCATCTGCGTGGAGCCCTTCCTGTGCCTGCTTTTTGTTCCCCAAAAATATACTTTATTCATAAAAATCAGTAAAAAATACATTACAAAACAGTTGAAAACTGCACCGAGTTGACATTCCAGAAAGTGCAAAGGAAATCAGTTTTCTTCAATATAGGAGTGAGCTGCCTTCATTTTACATACAATGTACATTTTGCAGCAAACCCATATTTGGTGAATACAGCCCGAGGGGATTTACACAGGTTCCAGCCCCTCAGTTCAGCTTGGTGGAAGGACCTTACACAGTGGTCTTTCCCCATTGAGCCTTTGCTGTGGCTGCCCCAAGCTTTAGTGAGTCCCTCTGCACGTAGTCCTGGACCTTGGAATGTGCCAGTCTGCAACACTCGGTCGTGGACAACTCTTTGCGCTGGAAGACCAACAAGTTTCAGGCAGACCAAAGGGCGTCTTTCACCGAATTGATGGTCCTCCAGCAGCAGTTGATGTTTGTCTCGGTGTGCGTCCCTGGGACCAGCCCGTAGAGCACAGACTCCTGTGTTACAGAGCTGCTTGGGATGAACCTTGACAAAAACCACTGCGTCTCTTTCCACACCTGCTTTGCAAAGACACATTCCAGGAGGAGGTGGGCAACCGTCTCTTCCCCACCACAGCCACCGCGGGGGCATTGTGCAGAGGGGGCGAGACTTCGGGCGTGCAGGAAGTATCTGACGGGGAGGGCCCTTCTCACCACCAGCCAAGCTACGTCTTGGTGCTTGTTTGAAAGTTCTGGTGATGAGGCATTCTGCCAAATGACTTTGGCGGTCTGCTCTGGGAACCATCCGACAGGATCCACCATCTCCTTTTCCCGTAGGGCTTTGAGGACATTCCGTGCAGACCACTGCCTGATGGACCGGTGGTCAAAGGTGTTTTCCCGCTGAAACTTTCCCACGAAGGATAGGTGGTACGGCACAGTCCAACTGGATGGAGCGTTCCGCGGCAATGTGACCAGGCCCATCCTTCGCAACACCAGGGACAGATAGAACCTCAGCACGTAGTGGCACTTGGAGTTTGCGTACTGGGGTTTGACACAGCTTGATGCAGCCGCACACGATGGTGGTCATCAGGATGAGGGTGACGTTGGGGACATTTTTTTTCCCCCTTTATCCAGAGATTTGAACATCGTGTCCCTCCGGACCCGGTCCAATTTGGATCCCCAGATAAAACGGAAAATGGCTCGGGTGACTGCCACAGCACAGGAGTGGGGTATGGGCCAGACCTGCGCCACGTACAGTAACAACGTGAGCGCCTCGCACCTGATGACCAGGTTCTTACCCACAATGGAGAGAGATCGCTGCTCCCACATGCTCAGCTTGTGTTGTACCCTGGCTACTCGCTCCTTCCAGGTTTTGGTGCACGCCCCGGCCCTTCTGAACCATATCCCCAGCACCTTCAGGTAATCTGACCTGACGGTGAAGGGGACAAAGGATCGGTCAGCCCAGTTCCCAAAGAACATGGCCTCGCTCTTGCCGTGGTTAACTTTGGCTCCCGAGGCCAGTTTGAACTGGTCGCAGATGCTCATCAGTCTGCGCACAGACAGCGGATCCGAGCAGAAGACGGCGACGTCATCTATGTACAGGGAGGTTTTAACCTGAGTGCCTCCGCTGCCTGGGATTGTCACCCCTCTTATGCTCGCATCCTTCCCAATAGACTCAAAACAAAGGGTTTGATACAGCAAACAAACAAGACAGGGGAGAGAGGACAGCCCTGTCTGACTCCAGATTGGATTGGGAAACGTTCAAATTCCCACCCATTGATTGAGACTGCGCTACTGATGTTTGTGTAGAGCAGTTTGATCCAAATGCAGATTCCCTCCCCAAACCCCATTTTGGAGAGCACGTCCATCATGTAGGTGTGCGATATCCTGTCAAAGACCTTCTCCTGGTCCAAGCTGATGAGGCAGGTGTCCACCCTCCTGTCCCGTACATAGGCGATCGTATCCCTGAGTAGCGCGAGACTATCAGAGATCTTCCTGCCAGGTACAGTGCAGGTCTGATCCTGCTTTGCAGGAGGTTGACGGGATTGGCTCTGCGCGAGCCGGCCATGTGGGTTGTCCTCTCGGCTTACGCCAATGATGTGCTCCTCACGGTCACAGATCCCGTTGACTTGCGGAGGATGCGTGAATGCAGGCAGACCTTTTCTGCCGCGTCCTCCGCAAGGATCAATTGGGAGAAATGTTCCGGACTCCTGGTGGGTCAGTAGTGGGTGGACTGCCTGCCGGAGGAGTTGACACCTTTTGTGTGGGGCACCACGCACCTCCTCTAACTGGGAGCCAACATGAGCCCCACTGAGGAAGCCTGGCCGGCAAACTAGCAGGAGTTGGAGGCGAAAGTCACCACTCGGCCTCGGTAACTATATGCAGTGAGTGGTTAAGGTCTGCTATGCACTGCCTGAGAACGTGGTGGAGGCAGGTTCAATTGAAGCATTCAAAGGGGAATTAGTTATATGAAAAGGGTAAATGTACAGGGTTATGGGGAGAAGGCAGGGGAAGTATTAAAGACTGGGGGGCACAGTGCACGGCTAGTTTCTCTTGCAGCTTTTGGTCTTCAAGCTTTCCTTGTCAGTCTCGCTCTATCTCTGTTCGAAAATTCTCTGCCGTACAGTATCAAAGACAGGACTTCTTTGATTCTGGAAGTTTTCCAGTTAACCCTCCCCTCTCCCAATCAGTGATTAGTCTTGTGTTAAAGGATGGCTTTCTTAACCAACCAAGGACCGTTTTGTGATGGTTGCTAACCTTTCGGATTTGCGTAAGCTGCACCCTATGTGTTGACTACTTTATCTCAGCGCTTTGACATTTCAAGGATGCCTTTGTCACTCGGAGGCAAATCTACACAGAAGCTGTTTTCACCGTCTGCTCTCAAGGTCTCACCCTCTTGCTGCAAGTAAGCATTTTAAAACTTGACATAATCTCCCAGAATCCCTCTGCCTTGACATCTTGTCTACACTGTACCTTATTTCCTACGTTTCTCCACTTTACCAGATTACAAAGAAGGGTTTGAATAAAGTTAAATGTTAGTTTATGATAATTAGCTCTTAGTTTATGATAGTTGGATTTTAACAATTAGTACGCTGGTTAATAACTTTGAGTAACCTAATAATCTTACACTGGCGTTCTGCCCTGCCGTCCGAAGGCGGCGGGGGCCCCCAGTGGGAGCTCTCCACTCGGGATTTCTCCCATTGTCCGTCGGGGATTTGGCGTGGAGAGTGTTGCAGGCGGCAGTCCTGTGCAGCGGGTGACTGAGTGGGTCCACGCATTCCCAGGGCGCCTGTAATTTCTGCAGCCTGGAGGAGGCCGTGCTTTATGTTTATGTGGAGTGTGTGAGGTTGCAGCCCCTGTTTGGCTCCCTGAGGGCGCTGCTCCTCACGTTCAGGCTGCACTTCAGCCCCACGCTCCCGGTCGGCCCGTGCGGAGGGGAGTGAGCCGATCGGAGGAGCACCTCGTGGGACTGCTCCTCGGCCTGGTTAACGGGGCCATCAACGGGTCCAGGCAGCGGGCGGTCCAGGACTGTCTGCCTCTCTACCACAGCTACATCCACACCCGGGTGTCCCTGGAGAGGGAGCATGCGGTAACTGCCAGGACAACTGAGGCCTTCTGTGACCGATAGGCTCCAGAGGGACTGGAAAGAATCATCACCCCTCGGGATAACATTTTAATCTGACTGGCAAAGTTTCATGTAACGTTTTGTTACTGTATAATGCTGGTGCCCCTTTCAAAAGGTACACTTCATTCCTCATTATTGGTAACCTTCTGGTTTGATCAAAAAGAGGTTGAAATAGATTGAAATTATGATGAGGTTGGGCTGGGAGGAGTCGGGCGAGGTTCAGTTAGGAGATGCACGCTTGTAATGTTTCTGTCTGTAAATAAATGTAAGAGTGAGTAACGTTTGGTTGGAGTACCACATTCACCAACTGGCTTTCCAGAATAAAACGCAGATGTCCTGGAATCTAAAGCCCTCCTACTGATCCATCAAGATTCAGTGACATCGAGTCCACAGCACAGGAACAGTCCATTCGGCCCATCTGCTCCCGTGCTGGTGTTTCTCCTCCACACGAGCCTCCTCCCACCCCCCCCCCCCCTCTCCATCTCACCCTATCACCATATCCTTCTATTCCTTTCTCCCTCATGTGTTCATCCAGCTTCCCCTTAAATACATCGATACTATTCACCTCAACCACTCCCTGTGGGAGCGAGTTCCACATTCTCACCACTCTCTGGGGAAAGAGGTTTCTCCGGAATTCCCCATCGGATTTATTAGTGACTCTCTTATATTGATGGCCCCGAGTTCTGGTCTCTCCCCCCCCCCCGACAAGTGGAAACATCTTCTCTCCGTCTACCCGATCGAAACCCCCTTCATCATTTTAAAGACCTCAATCAGGTCACCCCTCAGCCTTCTCTGTCCGAGAGAAAAGAGCCCCAGCCTGTTCAGTCTTCCCTGATAGTTATAACCTCTCACCTCCGGTATCATCCTTGTGAAAATTTTTTGCCCCTGCTCCGGAGCCTTGATGTCCTCTTTATAATCGAGTCTGTGCAGGACGGCGTTGTGTGTTGCTGAGGCTGTCGCTACCCGCATTACGGAGCAGGAGCTGCGGGTGGATTGACTGTGGAGCATCCGCGATGCTGATCGTCGTGGATAGCACGTTTAGCGAGGTGGTCACGCCGCAGGCGATTGCTGCAAAGGGAGGAAGGGCAGAGTAGAGGAAGGCAGGTAGTGCAGGCGTCCCCTGTGGCCATCCCCCCTCTCTAACAGATATGCCGCTTTGGATATTGTTGGGGGGAGATGGCTCAGGGGAAAGCAGCAAGAGCCAAGTTCATGGCACCATGGGTGGCTCTGCTGCACAGGAGGGGAGGAAGAAGAGTGGCAGGGCTATCGTGAGAGGGGTTTCAATCATAAGGGGAACAGACGGGCGTTTCTGCGGCCGCAAAAGATACTCCAGAATGGCATGTTGCCTCCCTGGTGCTAGGGTCAAGGATGTCTCTGAGCGGTTGCAGGGCATTCTAAGGGGGGAGGGTGAGCAGCCAGTTGTTGTGGTACATAGCGATACCAACGACATAGGTTAAAAAAAAGGGATGAGATCCTACAAGCTGAGTACAGGGAGTTAGGACGTAAATCAAAAAGTAGGACCTCAAAGGTAGTAATCTCAGGATTATTACCAGTGCCACCTGCTAGAGAGAGCAGAAATAGCAGGATATATCAGATGAATACGTAGCTGAAGAAATGGTGTATGGGGAGAGGGATTCAGATTCCTGGGACATCGGGACCGGTTCTGGGGAAGGCGGGACCAGTACAAGCTGGACGGGTTGCATCTGGGCAGGACCGGGACCAATTTCCTCGGGGGGGGTGTTTGCTAGTGCTGTCGGGGAGGGTTTAAACTAGAATGGCAGGGGGATGGGAATCTGAGCAGGGAGACAGAGAAGAGGGAAACAAGGATCGAAATGAAAGACAGAACGGTAAGAAGCAAAAGTGGAAGGCGGAGAAAACAAGGGCAGGAAACAAATGAGGCCATAGTGCAAAATAAAGCTAAGATGACTAACAATGTTATAAAGACAACTCTAAAGGCATTGTGTCTTAATGCACAGAGCATTTGCAATAAGGTAGATGAACTTCTTTTGGGCCACCTTATCTCGAGAGACAATGGATACGCGCCTGGAGGTGGTCAGTGGTTTGTGAAGCAGCGCCTGGAGTGGCTATAAAGGCCAATTTTGGAGTGACAGGCTCTTCCACAGGTGCTGCAGAGAAATTTGTTTGTCGGGGCTGTTGTAGATGAACTAACAGTGCAAATAGATATAAACAGTTATGATATAGTAGCGATTACAGAGACATGGCTGCAGGGTGACCAAGGATGGGAACTGAACATCCAGGGGTATTTAATATTTAGGAAGGACAGGCAAAAAGGGAAAGGAGGTGGAGTAGCATTGTTAGTAAAGGAGGAAATCAATGCAATAGTGAGGAAGGATATTAGCTCGGAAAATCATGGTGTGGAATCTGTATGGGTGGAGCTAAGAAACACGTGGGGGCAAAAAACATTGGTGGGGGTTGTCTATAGGCCGCCAAACAGTCGTGGTGATGCAAGGGATGGCATTAAACAGGAAATTAGAGACACATGCAATAAGGGTACAACTGTAATCATGGGTGACTTTAATCTACATATAGATTGGTCAAATGAAATTAGCAATAATACTGTGGAGAATGTAAACCGGGGCGCGGAGTCAATGCCCCCTTGGCTCCTTTATTCCCTTCACCCACTTTATCCTGGCCATCACGTGGAACTAAGTCCTCTTAATTCAGGCTCAGGCTGGGTGTTTGGGATATCGGGTTACAGGAGAGCCACCCTCCACCTAATCCACCGGCTACAGTTAATGGCTTAGTACAAAGAGGAGGAAACTCAATCCTTTCTTTAACTATCAATTTACTTTATTCACGTTGTTGTACAATGTAAGAATAAGGCTTATACACTTGGTTAAACAAAAGCATGCAACTCAAACTGGGTTATACAGTTTAGAACAAAGCTAACTAGAATTGATAAGCACACCCACTAGGTTCCTCTGACCTTTCCCTGACCTAGTCACAGAAAACAAAGGATAATACCCGAAAAAGGGGAGAGCTGACACTGGCCAGGCGTTCCGTTCTCTCTCTCTCTTACGTCGTTTCCGCGTTGCTCACGCAGGGTCTTCCACTTCTGCGATGGTTGGTCTCCGGAGTTTCTCGCTGGCTCTATGCCTGAGATTTTCCTTACTTATTCTCTTTCTTATCTCTTCAAACTGTGTTGTTTCTTTCCGGTTGGTTTAGGCCTGCTCACCTCCGTCTTATCTTCTCCTTATTGGCCCAGGCCCAAAGACCCCGGTATCACACCGTGCCCATAATAAGGCTCTATTCCTGTGATCTCTCCCTTGTCTAGTCACATAAATTAATTAGTTCAAACTGGTTTTTCACCAGCACAGGCCAGTGTCTGAACTCAGGTTACTTTAGTTCATGAACTATCCAGCAGTTTGTAACAGATTCTGTACTTCTTGCAGCCCCTGGCCAACAAGAAGGATTTCCTGGAGTGTGTACGTGACGGTTTTTTAGACCAATATGCTGAGGAACCAACCAGAGAACAGGCTATCCTTGACTGGGTATTGTGCAATGAGAAAGGATTAATTAACAATCTTGTTTTGCGGGATCCGTTGGGGAGGAGCGACCATAACGTGATAGAATTCTTCATTAAGATGGCGAGTGAAGTAGTTGAACCCGAAACTAGAGTCCTGAATCTAAATAAAGGAAACTACGAAGGTATGAGGCGAGGGTTGGCCATGGTAGATTGGGGAACTTTACTAAAAGGGTTGACGGTGGATCAGCAATGGATAATATTTAAAGAACGTGTGCATGAATTACAACAATTGTTCATTCCTGTCTGGCGCAAAAATAAAACTGGAAAGGTGGCTCAACCGTGGCTTACAAAAGAAATTAGGGATCGTATTAGATCCAAAGAGGAGGCTTATAAAACTGCCAGAAAAAGGCACTGGGAAAAAACAGCAAGTCTGAGGATTGGGAGCAGTTTAGAATTCAGCAAAGGAGGACAAAGAGGTTGATTAAGCGGGGGAAAATAGAGTATGAGAGTAAACCTGCGGGGAACATAAAAACTGACTGGAAAAGCTTCTATAAATGTGTGAAGAGAAAAAGATTAGTGAAGACCAATGTAGATCCCTTCCAGTCAGAAAAGGGGGAAATTATAATGGGGAATAAAGAAATGGCAGAACAATTAAATACCTACTTTGGTTCTGTCTTCACAAAGGAGGACACAGATATCATACCAGAAATGTTAGGGAACCGGGAGGTTTAAGGGGGACTTGAGGAAGAACTTTTTTACCCAGAGGGTGGTGACGGTCTGGAATGCCCTGGATGAGCACTTGGCACGTCATAACATTCAAGGCTATGGGCCAAGTGCTGGCAAATGGGATTAGGTAGACAGGTCAGGTGTCTTAACGCATCGGTGCAGACTCGATGGGCCGAAGGGCCTCTTCTGCACTGTGTGATTCTGTGAGCCAAAGGTCTAATGAGAGGGAGGAACTGAAAGAAATCAGTATTAGTAAAAAGAAATAGTGCCAGGGAAATTAATGGGGTTAAAGGCTGACAAATCCCCAGGGACTGATAATCTACATCCCAGAGTACTAAAGGAAGTGGCCCTAGAAATAGTGGATACATTGGTGATCATCTTCCAAGATTCTATAGACTCTGGAACAGTTCCTACAGATTGGAGGATGGCAAATGTAACCCCACTATTTAAAAAAGGAGGGAGAGAAAAAACAGGGAATTACAGACCAGTTAGCCTTACATCAGTAGTGGGGAAAATGCTAGAGAATATTATAAAGGATGTGATAGCAGAACACCTGGAAAGTATAAACGGGATTGGACAAAGTCAGCATGGGTTTACGAAAGGGAAATCATGCTTAACAAATCTACTGGAGTTTTTTGAGGATATAACTAGTAGAATAGATAAGGGAGAACCAGTGGATGTGGTATATTTGGATTTTCAGAAAGCTTTTGATAAGGTCCCACATAAGAGGTCAGTGTGCAAAATTAAAGCACAAGGGATTGGGGGTAATATACTGGCATGGATTGAGAATTGGTTGACAGACAGGAAACCCAGCTGTTCACAATATATATTAATGAGTCGGGTGAGGGAACTAAATGTAACATTTCCAAGTTTGCAGACAACACAAAGCGGGGGGAATGTGAGCTGTGAGGAGGATGCAAAGAGGCTCCAATGTGATTTGGGCAAATTGGGCGAGTGGGCAAATGCATGGCAGATGCAGTATAACGTGGATGAATATGAGGTTATCCACTTTGGTTGTAAAAACAGAAAGGCAGATTATTATCTGAATGGTGATAGGTTGGGAAAGGGGGAGGTGCAACGAGACCTGGGTGCCCCTGTACACCAGTCGCTGAAAGCAAGCATTCAGGTGCAGCAAGCAGTTTGGAAGGCGAATGGTATGTTGGCCTTCATTGCAAGAGGACTTGAGTACAGGAGCAAGGATGTCTTACTGCAGTTATACAGGGCTTTGGTGAGTCCACATCTGGAGTACTGTGTGCAGTTTTGGTCTCCTTATCTGAGGAAGGATGTTCTTACGATGGAGGGAGTGCAGCGAAGATTTACTAGGCTGATTCATGGGATGGCAGGATTGACATATGAGGAGAGATTGCGTTGACTAGGCCTATATTCACTAGAATTTAGAAGAATGAGAGGGGATCTCATAGAAACCGATAAAATTCTAACAGGACTAGACAGGCTAGATGCAGGGAGGATGTTCCCGATGGCTGGGGAGTCCAGAACCAGGGGGTCACAGTCTCAGGATACGGGGTATGCCATTTAGAACCGAGATGAGAAATTTCTTCACTCAGAGGGTGGTGAACCTGTGGCATTCTCTACCGCAGAAGGCAGTGGAGGCCAAGTCATTCAATATATTCAAGAAGGAGATAGATATATTTCTTTTTTGAATGGGAGAGCAGGCCTGAAGGGCCGAATGGCCCACTCCTGCTCCTGTTTTCTGTGTTTCTATGCTACACAGGTGAGAGGGTATGTTTTCCATCACACACCAGCACCGAGTGCTGCCGGTGGGTACAGCTTGTGAAGCAGGGAGTTTGGTAAGTGAGGGAATTCAGTGAGGAGGAGCACTAAAAATTAATTAAGAAAAAAATAAAATTTAACCAAATTAACACAATAAAGATGGCAGGACAGGTGACGGATGTCAAAGCTGCAAGTATGTGGGAGCTCCTGCAGTTCACGGCAGCCATGTCTGTAGTAAGTGTCTGCGGTTTGAGGAGCTTCGGCTCAGAGTCAGTGAGCTGGAGGTCGAGCTGCAGACACTGCGATGCATCAGGGAGGGGGGTGTGGGGGGTGGGGAAAGTTACCTGGACACTTTGTACCAGGAGGTAGTCACACCCCTCAGGATGGGGTCATCTGTTTTGGTCAGTGGTCAGGGACAGGAGAGTGCGACTGCGAGTCAGGCAGGTAAGGGGATGGAGAAGGTGGGAGTGGAGGAGCCTCAGCCCTTGCAATGAAGCAACAAGTTCAAGGTTCTCGCAGCTTGTATGGATAAGAGCGAGGGCTGTAGTGTGGATGAGCAGTCTGACCGTGGCACCATGGTACAGGGAACTGTTCAAGTGAGGGGAGCGAAAAAGGAATGTAGTGGTAGTAGGGGGCAGTATAGTGAGGGGGATTGACACTGTTCTCTGCAGCAAAGTGTGAGGGTCCAGACAGCTGTGTTGCCTGCCCGGTGCCAGGGTTCAGGACATCAGCTCTGGGCTGGAGAGGAACTTACAGTGAAAGGGGGAGGATCCAGTTGTCGTGGTCCATGTAGGTACCAACGACATAGGCAGGACAAGGAAAGAGTTTCTGCATCGTCAGTATGAGGAACCAGGTGCCAAATTAAGAAGCAGAACCTGAAAGGTCATAATCTCTGGATTATTACCCGAGCCACGTGCAAATTAGAGTAGGGCAAATAAGATTCGAGAAACGAATGCGTGGCTCAAAGACTGGTGTGGTAGAAGTGGGTTCCAGTGCATGGGGCACTGGCACCAGTACTGGGGAAAGTGGGAGCTCTACCGTTTGGATGGTCTACGCCTGAACCGTGCTGGGGTCAGTGTTCTAGCGAGATGCATAACTAGGGAAGTAGAGAGGGTTTTAAACTAAATAGTGGGGGCAAGGGATCAAATTTGGGAAGATGTGGTAAATCCAAGAGTAGAGACAAGGCAAGAGAGGAAGGTATTAATATGGGAAAAGATAAACGGACCATGACTGGAAGGGACAGTGAGTACAAATCTAAGAGTGAATCAGCAAACAAGAGATTACAAAATGCTAAAAGGACAAAACTAAAGGCTCTGTATCTGAATGCACGTAGCATTCAAAACAAAACTGATGAACAGAGAGTGCAAATAGAAATAAATAAGTACAATCTGATGGCCATTACAGAGACAGGGCTGCAGGTCGACATAGATTGGGACCTGAATATTGAAGGGTACATGTCATTGAGGAAGGACAGGAAGCTAGGAAGAGGTGGAGGGGTAGCTCTGTTAATTAATGATGGTATCAGCACAATAGAGAGGGATGACCTAAGTTCAGGAAACCAGGCTGTAAAAGTGGTTTGGGTAGAGATGAGAAATGATAAAGACAAGAAGTCACTTGTGGGAGTGGTGTACAGGCCACCTAACATTAACCACACTGTAGGACGGGGTATAAAGGAAGAAATAATGGCAGCTTGTCAGAAAGCTACAGCAATAATTATGGGTGATTTTAACCTACATATCGACTGGAAAAATCAGATGGGCAAAGTTGGCCTAGATGAGAGTCCATAGAATGTTTTGGGGATATTTTCTTGGAACAATACGTTCTGGAGCCAACCAGAGAACAGGCTATACTAGTCCTGGTATCGAGCAACGAGATAGGATTAATTAATGACCTCATAGTGAAGGCGTGCCTAGGCAGCAGCGATCATAATATGATTGAATTTTACATTCAGTTTGAGGGAGAGAAGAGTGGTCTAAGAGTAGTATTTTAAACTTAAAGCAAGGGCAATTATGGGGGCATGAGAGCAGAGCTAGCAAAAGTGAACTGGCAAATCAGGTTAAGGGATAGGTCAATAGAGATGCAGTGGCAGACATTTAAGGGGATATTTTAGAATGCACAGAATAGATACATTCCAACTAGAAAGAAAAATTCCAAGGGTGGGACCCGCCGTTTGTGGTTATCTAAAACAGTTAAAGATAGCATCAAACTTAAAGAAAAAACATATAATTGCGCAAAGATGGGAGGCAGGTCAGAAGATTGGACAGAATGTAAAAAGCAGCAAAGGATGACTAAAAGTTTGATGAGGAAGGTACAATTAAAGTACGAGGGAAAGTTAGTGAGAAATATAAAGACAGATAGTAAGAGTTTCTATAGATACTTAAAAAAAGAAAAGATTGAACAAAGTGAGTGTTGGTCCTGTAGAAAGTGAGTCTGGGTGTCCTAGTGCATGAATCACAGAAGGTTAGTATGCAGGGAAAGCAAGTGATTAGGAAAGCCAATAGAATGTTATTGTTTATTGCGAGGGGAATTGAATACAAAAGTAGGGAGGTTATGCTTCAATTATAATATATAATAAAAGCAAAATACTGCAGATGTTGGAAATCTGAAATAAAAACGAGAGATACTGAAAATACTCGGCAGGTCTCAGAAAGGATGTTTCCCCATTGTGGGAGAATCTAGAACTCGGGGTCACTGTTTAAAAATAAGGGGTCGCCCATTTAAGACAGAGATGAGGAGAAGTATTTATCCCTCAGCCAACATCACCAAAAAAAGAACAGACGATCTGGGTCATTATCACATTGCTGTTAGTGGGATCTTGCTGTGCGCAAATTGGCTGCCGCGTTTCTCACGTTACAACAGCGAGCACACTTTTTTTTTTAAAAGAGGAAAGGCACTTAATTGGTAGTGAAACGCTTCGGGTCGTCATGAGGTGGGGAAAGGCGCCAGAGGAATGCACCGTCTTTTCCTCAGGATCTCTCTGACGACTGGACCCACATCAATGATTTATCAATTGATTTATTCTGACACAAGGCTGTAAATGGGCCCAGATGGAAAACGCTAGCTTCCGGCTGCCTTGGTTTAATTCTGGTGCTTTTCTTTCCCCTCTCCCTTTGTTTGCTGTGCACGACCTCTCCGCCCACAGATCTCTTGCTGATTCTGGGCACTGTGATATCGTCAGGAGATCAGCTACGTGACTCCTGGAAGGCCACACTGGCCTCGAGCACAGGTCGTCGCGGGCTGATAGCCTAATTTGCTTCCTGTTATTTCCTCAAATTAGTTCAGGATGAAGTATCTCCTCAGAGCAGCGTGTTACAGCTCAGAAACTACAAAGGAGTTACCACTGCCTTTGAACTGGGCGAGGCTGCAGCTCATTACTATTACAACAGACCTCTTAAAGGGACATTCAGACTCCCCGAAAGAGCAAGACAGAGAGGGAGAGAGCAGGAAAGAGGGAGTCAGAGATAGAGAGAGAGAGAGAGAGAGGAAGAAATGCGGAGAGGGAATCAGCGAGAGTCAGAGATAGAGAAAGAGAGTGAGGGAGAAAGGGAGGAACAGAGAGAGAAAAAGAAACACTGAGGGAGGAAGAGAGAGAGAGAGAGTGAGGGAGGTAGAGGCAGAGAGAGTCAGCAGAAGAAGGAAGGAGAGGGAGAGCGAAACAGAGACAGAGAGTGGGAAGGAGAGGGAGAGCGAAAGAGAGATGGAGAAGGAGACACAAAGAGAGAAAAACATGGGAGACAGGGAGCATGTGGGAGAGGGGAGAGCAGGAAGTGCCACAGGGAATGTGGGGATATGAGGGGAGGGTGAGTGGGTAAATTCCACACCCCTGGTGTACAAACGAGAAGACTCCTTTCCCACATTTTACTCACTTCTCCCGTTGTTAAATCTTCTGTCTGTATGATTTTGTGACTCCCATTTCTCCAGCACCTTTCCCCACCTCAGAACATCCCAAAGCCCCTCACAGACAATGAAGGACTTTTTTTGAAGGGCGGTCACTGTTTGTAATGTAGAAAACGCAGCAGACAATTGGCGCACAGCAAGATCCCACAAACAGCAATGTGATAATGACCCAGATCATCTGTTTTTTTTTTGTGACGTCGGTTGAGGGATAAATATTGTCCCCAGGACACCGACGAGAACTCCCCCCTGCTCTTCTTCCAAATAGTGGCCGTGGGATCTTTTACACCCACCTGAGAGGGCAGACGGGGGCCTCGGTTTAATGTCTCACCTGAAAGACGGCACCTCCGACAGTGCGGCACTCCCTCAGTACTGACCCTCCGACAGTGCAGCACTCCCTCAACACTGTCCCCATCAAACACTCTCAGGACAGGTACAGCATGAGGTTAGATGCAGAGTAAAGCTCCCTCTACACTGTCCCCATCAAACACTCCCAGGGCAGGTACAGTACAGGGGTTAGAACACAATTGCGTCAGCCTGTATTTTGCGGATCTAATTATGATTATAATAAAAGAACATGACCTTGAATATTAAAAAAAAAAAATGGGGTTAGATACAGAGTAAAGCTCCCTCTACACTGTCCTCATCAAACATTCCCAGGACAGGTACAGCACGGGGTTAGATACAGAGTAAAGCTCCCTCTACACTGTCCTCATCAAACACTCCCAGGACAGGTACAGCACGGGGTTAAATACAGAGTAAAGCTCCCTCTACACTGTCCCCCATCAAACACTCCCAGGACAGGTACAGTACAGGGGTTAGGTACAGAGTAAAGCTCCCTCTACACTGTCCCCCATCAAACACTCCCAGGACAGGTACAGTACGGGGGTTAGATACAGAGAAAAGCTCCCTCTACACTGTCCCCCATCAAACACTCCCAGGACAGGTACAGCACGGGGGTTAGATACAGAGTAAAGCTCCCTCTACACTGTCCCCCATCAAACACTCCCCAGGACAGGTACAATACGGGATTAGATGCAGAGTGAAACAATGGATCTGCAGAGATTTATAACATAACTGGAACTTTATAAAACACTGGTTCGGCCTCAGCTGGAGACTTGAGGACAATTGTGGAGACCACAGTTCATGAAAGATATAAAGGCCTTAGAAAAGATCCCAAAGAGGTATCCCAGGATATTTCCAGGAATGAGGGACTTCAGTTATGTGGAGAGGTTGGAAATGTTCAGACTGTTTCTTTGGAGCAGAGAAGGTAAAGAGGTGACATAACAGAGGTGTTCAAGGTGATGAGAGTTTTTGATGCATTAGTTGAGGAAACCTATTCCTCTCGGGTCAGTTAGCAGAGGACACCAGTCTAAAATCATTGGGTAAAGGTCTTGAGGGGCAATGCGGAGAAATGTCTTCATCCCGAGTGCTGTCGGGATCTGGAACTCTCTAACTGAAAAATGCTGGAAGCTATTTCTGCAAAGAATTATCAAAGGGAGTTGAACACATACTTGAGGATGGGGAACTGACAGCATTACGGAAAATCTAATAGAGGACTTTAAGATTATTGTTACAAAAGATTCTTCTGTTGTTTTGCTAAATATATATTTTTGAGAATTCACAGTGAAACTGAAGAAATGTTGGACCAGATTATTTTCCCCAAGAGAGTCAGCAAGGGGTCACTGAAAGGTCTTGTTTGACAAAAAAAAAATTTACTGGTTGTCACATGACTCAAGTTAAAAATAGAACAGAAACCCTGGTAACTGGGGGGGAAGATGTGTGCAGAGAAATGATAGGTCAGGAGGTGGACTTTCTGTTTCCGGTTTCACTTTTGAATTGTTTTGAGTTCGGAACGAACAGTTTCAAAAGGGTTTGGAGTTTTAAAAAATCAGCCTGAAGGACAGAACCGCAGTTCAGCTTAGCATGCAGGAGAAGAGGAAGAGAACTTGCAAGGAACGAAGAGAATTCCCAAGGAAAGAGAGAAGACCACAACCCAGCTCAGCTTTCCATCACCTCTCTAAAAGACCCTGAGAAGTCCACTGTGACAACTCATCTCATCTCCTGCCTTTGAAGAAAAGCCTGCTAAATCAATTCCCGACGCCGCCTGAAAAGAACGGCTCCAAAAGATCCCAGTGACCCATCTACGTGCATTTGGAGGACAGACTGCATGTCAGTTTTGGAACACAATTTCATATTTCATCTGCTGTTTATTCAAGACTGAGCAAGTGTTCAGCCCGAGTGTTTTTTGTCTGTAATGGAGCTCTAACAACAAAAATCCCTTTATTTTTCCGGCTAACCGGTGTATGTGTGTGTATGCTTGTGTGTGAGTAGCTAAGGTGAAAAGGGAACTTTACTATTTCAATCTGTGTGTTCATGCTCTGCTTCATTACTGGTTAAGATTTATTTCCTAATAAACTGATAATTTTATTGTTTATGAAAGAAACCTGGTTGGTGTGTTTTATTCTGGGATAAAAATAGAGTCTCTGATTGATCGTATCAGTGAGTGGGAAAAAGAATAAATATATGTTGTGACCCATGGAGAAGTGGAACTAGAATAAACAGTGCACTCGGTTGTAACACTATGAAAGGGACTTCGATAGGGTAGACGTAGAGAAGATGTTTCCACTTGTGTGTTGGGGACACCAGAACTAGGGGCCATCAATATAAGACATTCACCAATAAATCCAATGGGGAATTCAGGAGAAACCTCTTTCCCCAGAGAGTGGTGAGAATGTGGAACTCGCTCCCACAGGGAGAGGTTGAGGTGAATAGTTTCGATGCATTTAAGGGGAAGCTAGATAAATGCATGAGGGGGAAAGAAATAGAAGGATATAGTAAGGATATTTCATGCTAAGAGGTGTCAATTACACCCATCCTGAAACCATCGAGAGGCATTCTTGAATTGAATGGGTTCTTCTGAAACAAGGAAGGAGCAGAGCTGCCGCGTCTACCCTTCAACTTGGTGCAGCAGAGGACTGAAAGTGACCCACCACCTCCAAACTGAAGTCTCAACGACCAGGGAAATCTACAAACAACCCGAGCCTGCAACTTTAAAAGAGAAACTGTCCTCCGAGAAGATTCAGCAGGTTTACCGTGAACCCCAAACACCAATCTCACTTCAAACACTTACCCTTTTCCTCTCCATCTATCTATTGTGTATGTGTGTGTGTGTGTGTGTCTGTGTGTGCGTGAGTGTGTGTGTGCGCATGCGACTGAATGTGTGCGTGGGTGTAGTTGCGACCATTTTGGGAATGACTATTGTTCAATAAATAGTTAATCTGTTTTAAAGCAACAAGAAAACCTGTCACCATCCGTTCATTTGACAAATAAAAGACAAGGGGTTAAATTGCACTCAAGTTCAGGGAACTGTGAGCACGATCGACATTGCTGTATCTCAGGCCACGTGCTGGACTGGTCCAGTTCTCAGGTCACCCTTATCTCCTGAACCTACACCCTGTGATTATCCTGCCCTGAGCAGCCCTTCTAATCATTATCAGCCTATCTCCCTACATTTGCTCTGATGCAGTTCGTAATCGCTAAGGCCACGTTCCAGAGACGTTCAATCTACTTTCATCGAGAGCTGGAAATCTAATTTCACTAAATGTGTGAAACGCATGCAGGTTTGGTGCATCTCCCTCCAGTGGCTTTTAATGTAGTGAAACGTCCCTGGGTGCCTCACAGGGACATTATCAAACAGAATTTGACACAAGCTGCATCAGCAGATATTAGGGAACGGAAACCAAAAGCTCGGTCAGAGAGGTCGGTTTTTAAGGAGCGTCTTAAAGGAGGAGAGAGAGAGAGAGGTGGAGAGGTTTAGGGAGGGAATTCCAGAGCTTAGGGCCCCCAGGCAGCTGAAGGCACGGCCGCCAATGGTGGAGCGATGGGAATCGGGGGATGGGCGAGAGGCCGGAATTGGAGGGAGCGCAGAGATCTCGGAGGGTTGCAGGGGCTGGAGGAGATTACAGAGATAGGGAGGGTTGTAGGGGCTGGTGGAGGTTACAGAGATAGGGAGGGTTGTAGGGGCTGGAGGAGGTTACAGAGATCGGGAGGGTTGTAGGGGCTGGTGGAGGTTACAGAGATAGGGAGGGTTGTAGGGGCTGGAGGAGGTTACAGAGATAGGGAGGGTTGCAGGGGCTGGAGGAGGTTACAGAGATGGAAGGGTTGTAGGGGCTGGAGGAGATTACAGAGATAGGGAGGGTTGTAGGGGCTGGAGCAGGTTACAGTGATAGGGAGGGTTGTAGGGGCTGGAGGAGGTTACAGAGATAGGGAGGGTTGTAGGGGCTGGAGGAGATTACAGAGATAGGGAGGGTTGTCGGGGCTGGAGGAGATTACAGAGATAGGGAGGGTTGTAGGGGCCGGAGGAGATTACAGAGATAGGGAGGGTTGTAGGGGCTGGAGCAGGTTACAGTGATAGGGAGGGTTGTAGGGGCTGGAGGAGGTTACAGAGATAGGGAGGGTTGTAGGGGCTGGAGGAGATTACAGAGATAGGGAGGGTTGTCGGGGCTGGAGGAGATTACAGAGATAGGGAGGGTTGTAGGGGCCGGAGGAGATTACAGAGATAGGGAGGGTTGTAGGGGCTGGAGCAGGTTACAGTGATAGGGAGGAGGTGAGGGGGCCATGGAGGGATTTGAAAACAAGGATGAGAATTTTAAAATGGGAGGTGTTGTTGGACTGGGAGTCAGTGTAGGTCAGCGAGTAACAGTGGGTGATGGGTAAATGGGACTCGGTGCGATTTCGGACACGATGTGGGTGGCAGCAGAGTTTGGAATGAGCTGACAGAGTTTTAGAGATTGGTGCGTCACAACACAATGTGAACGTTGAAATAGTCCAGCCTGGATGTGACAACGGGCATTGTGAGGGTTTCAGCACTCCCTCAGTACTGACCCTCCGACAGTGCAGCACTCCCTCAGTACTGACCCTCCGACAGTGCGGCACTCCCTCAGTACTGACCCTCCGACAGTGCGGCATTCCCTCAGTACTGACCCTCTGACAGTGCAGCACTCCCTCAGTACTGACCCTCGGACAGTGCAGCACTCCCTCAGTACTGACCCTCGGACAGTGCGGCACTCCCTCAGTACTGACCCTCCGACAGTGCGGCATTCCCTCAGTACTGACCCTCCGACAGTGTGGCACTCCCTCAGTACTGACCCTCCGACAGTGCGGCACTCCCTCAGTACTGACCCTCCGACAGTGCGGCACTCCCTCAGTACTGACCCTCCGACAGTGCGGCACTCCCTCAGTACTGACCCTCCGACAGTGCGGCACTCCCTCAGTACTGACCCTCCGACAGTGCAGCACTCCCTCAGTACTGATTCTCCAACAGTGCGGCACTCCTTCAGTACTGACCCTCTGACAGTGCAGCACTCCCTCAGTACTGACCCTCCGACAGTGCGGCACTCCCTCAGTACTGGCACTCGGCGTTTCCGCCTGGGTGATGGGGGCTTGATGCTCCGGAATGGGGTCTCGAACCCGCGACATTCTATCTGAGAGGCGATAGAGAGAGAGAGCGGTGAGACCGTCTCCCCCACCTCGCCCTCAGACCCCACCCCCCCTCCCTCCCCGAGCCAAGACTGCGGATTACCACGGTCCGACAACCTCCCGGTCAGCGCGGCATGCTTTTTCAATTCCTGATTTTAAAGAAAGGAACCTGAAGTCATGGTCCCAAGTGTCCTCGGTGGGATCTCGGCCACCAGGCTCGGACTGCTGAGGATTGATCTGTTTGTGCCTGTTGGGATCAGAAACCTGTGTCACAGGAGGTGCCTATCCCTTTCAGGGGAGGCTGTGGAATAACTTTAAACAAAGAATGAGATGGGCCAAATTTCCAAAATTCCCAAACGTTCTGGGAAATGAGAATGAACACAATGGGGCTTGTAAATAGCGGAGAGACAGATTGATGTGACTGCTGATAACATCAAGTTATCTCAGCCTGACTTTCAGAGCCTGATGTCCTTGAACCTGCTGCTTTCCCAAGCTGAGAGGAAAGATTCAATAAACGGCAACAAATCTCCCACTCCGTCTGCGGTTTAAATATAACCACAATGTGTTTTGCAACGGGATCTGTTTGTTCAGAGAGGAGGAGAATTATTTTTGACGCAGTGAGTTGCTGTGATCTGGAACGCGCTGCCTGAAAGGGCGGTGGAAGCAGATTCAATAGTAACTTTCAAAAGGGGGGAATTGGGGAAATACTGGGAGGGGGAAAAATTGCAGGGAGATGGGGGGAAAGAGCAGCGGGGGGAAGAGTGGGGACTAATTGGATAGATCTTTCAAAGAGCTAGCACGGGCACGATGGGCCGAATGGACTCCTCCTGTGCTGGGCAGTTTTCTATGAACCAATGCAAAAGACCTTTGCACAGCAGGTTGTCAATGCGGTGCTGATGTGTCTGTTGTTAGATCCACCGATCAGATTTGTCCCCCATTTCAGCTCTCAAAGGCACATTGCTCCTTGCCCGAAGTCTCAGTAACTAACAGCAGGCTCCACATCCCTGCTCCGGCTGTTGAACATTGTGGCTCTAAAAGGAACAACTGGAGCTGGCTGTAAACCAGTCGGAGACTGGGAATCCTGCGGTGAGTAACTCACCTCCTGACTCCCCAAAGCCTGTCCACCATCTACAAGGCACAAGTCAGGAGTGTGATGGAATACTCTCCACTTGCCTGGATGGGTGCAGCTCCAACAACACTCAAGAAGCTCGACACCATCCAGGACAAAGCAGCCCACTTGATTGGCACCCCATCCACAAACATTCACTCCCTCCACCACCGACGCACAGTGGCAGCAGTGTGTACCATCTACAAGATGCACTGCAGCAACGCACCAAGGCTCCTTAGACAGCACCTTCCAAACCCGCGACCTCAACCATCTAGAAGGGCAAGGGCAGCAGACGCATGGGAACACGACCACCTGCAAGTTCCCCTCCAAGTCACACACCATCCTGACTTGGAACTATATCGCCGTTCCTTCACTGTCGCTGGGTCAAAATCCTGGAACTCCCTTCCTAACAGCACTGTGGGTGTACCTACCCCACATGGACTGCAGCGGTTCAAGAAGGCAGCTCACCACCACCTTCTCAAGGGCAATTCGGGATGGGCAATAAATGCTGGCCTGGCCAGTGACACCCACATGTCATACATGAATAAAAAAAAAATCACCGAGTACAACTCATGACTTCATCAGGCATGTGATCCTAATTGTTGAATAATTATTCTGTCTTGCTGCAAATTGAGTCCAATTCCAGTCGCCAAACATTTCAGGACGGATGTCGCGTCCTCGGAGAGGGTGCGGAGGGAGATTTACTGGAATGGTCCCAGGGATGAGGGACTTCAGTTAATGTGGAGAGACTGGGAGAAGCTGGGATTGTTCTCCTTAGAGCAGAGAAGGTTAAGGGGGAGATTTAATCGAGTCGTTCAAAATCGTGAGGGGGTTTTGATGGAGTTAATGAGGAGAAACTGTTCCCAGTGGCAGGAGGGTCGGAAACCAGAGGGACACAGATTGAGGATAATCGGTAAAAGAGCCAGAGGGGGAGAGGAGGGACTCCCACATGTCGAAGGAGAGAATGATCTTATCTGCATTGTCTACCTCCATCGCTCCACCATTGGCGGCCATGCTTTCAGCTGCCTGGAGCCCTAAGCTCTGGAATTCCCTCCCTAAACCTCTCTGCCTCTCTCTCTCTCTCTCCTCCTTTAAGACACTCCTCAAAAACCGACCTCTTTGACGGAGCACAACAGTCCCTAATATCTCCTGATGTGGCTCGGGGTCAAATTTCTGCCAGATTTACACTCCTGGTGAAACACCCCTGGGATGGTTTACCACGTCAAAGTTGCGATAGATATGCAAGATGTTGTCTCCTCGTATGAGACAGAGCGGTGCAGTCCTGCTCTTTCCGCCTGTACTGAGTTGGACCCCAGGTCACAAGTTGCAAGGACAGTACATCACAAAGCTCTGTCACCCTGTTCCTCCCAAGTGTTCGCTGCCAATAATTAATCCAACAATAGAGCTGGGATAATAAGTACAGTTTATACCAGACCCAAACGAGAACAATTATCTCTGAAATGTCACTGCTGCCTCTGGGGATATCCCAATCCAGTTGACATGCGGGGAATTCATTAACTTGCTGACACAGAAGCAAAACAAGGGGATGAAGCAAGTGGACGTGTCAGAGAGTTCACATTTCGGGACTGCCTATCACAGGATTGCTGCTTGCCAAGGTAAGACTCAGGGCTTTGGAACAACAACAACAACTGGTATTTCTAGATCCCCTTTAACTCAGTCCAACATCCCAAAGTGGTTCGCGGGAGAGTTAGAGTCATCGGATTGTACAGCGCACAGTGAGGCCATTCGCTCCATCATGCCCGTTCTGGCTTTTCGGTCACGGTATCTGATTAGTCCCAATCTCCATAGCCCTGGAAATCCTTTCTGTAAGTGGCTACTCTTCGCCCTGAGCCACACAGGGACCGGCGACCAAAAGCTCAGTCAAGGAAGAGGTTACAGAGATAGGGAGGATTGTCAGGGCTGGAGGAGGTTACAGAGATAGGGAGGGTTGTAGGGGCTGGAGGAGGTTACAGAGATAGGGAGGATTGTCAGGGCTAGAGGAGGTTACAGAGATAGGGAGGGTTGTCGGGGCTGGAGGAGGTTACAGAGATAGGGAGGGTTGTCAGGGCTGGAGGAGGTTGCAGAGATAGGGAGGGTTGTCGGGGCTGGAGGAGGTTACAGAGATAGGGAGGGATGTAGGGGCTGGAGCAGGTTACAGAGATAGGGAGGGTTGTAGGGGCTGGAGGAGGTTGCAGAGATAGGGAGGGTTGTCGGGGCTGGAGGAGGTTACAGAGATAGGGAGGGTTGTCGGGGCTGGAGGTGGTTACAGAGATAGGGAGGGTTGCAGAGGCTGGAGGAGGCTACAGAGATAGGGAGGGTTGTAGAGGCTGGGGGAGGTTACAGAGATAGGGAGGGTTGTAGGGGCTGGAGGAGGTTACAGAGATAGGGAGGGTTGTAGGGGCTGGAGGAGGTTACAGAGATAAGGAGCTTTGTAGGGACTTGAGGAGTTTACTGAGATAGGGAGGGTTGTAGGGACTTGAGGAGTTTACTGAGATAGGGAGGGTTGTAGGGACTTGAGGAGTTTACTGAGATAGGGAGGGTTGTAGGGGCTGGAGGTGGTTGCAGAGATAGGGAGGGTTGTAGAGGCTGGCGGAGGTGACAGAGATAGGGAGGGTTGCAGGGGCTGGAGGAGGTTACAGAGATAAGGAGGGTTCTCGAGGCTGGAGGAGGTTACAGAGATAGGGAGCTTTGTAGGGACTTGAGGAATTACTGAGATAGGGAGGGGGCGAGGAGGCCATGGAGGGATTTGAAAACAAGGATGAGAATTTTACAGTTGTGGAGCAGAACATCTGGAAGGACTATGCAGTGAAAGAACTGGGTGATATACAGGTGATCTAAGCAAATATTAGGAGCAGCCCAGTGAATGAAGCCTTGTTTCAAATATTTCAGTCCAAGGGAAACAATCAGTAGTTCTCTGGTGCCTTGACAACCTCATCACGATTTCAAGTATTTTTGGAATTCTCGACCTCAGAGAGCTGTAGATGTTCAGTCCTTGAGTATATTCTAGACTGAGATCGAGAGATTTTTGAGCGCTGAGGGAATTGAGGGATAGGGCAGGGAAGTGGAGCTGAGGTAGAAGATCATGGACAGGGCGAGAACTCCCCCCCGCTCTTCTTCCAAATAGTGGCCGTGGGATCTTTTACACCCACCGGAGGGGGCAGACGGGGGCCTCGGTTTAATGTCTCATCTGAAAGACGGCACCTCCGACAGTGCAGCACTCCCTCAGTACTGACCCTCCGACAGTGCGGCACTCCCTCAGTACTGACCCTCCGACAGTGCGGCACTCCCTCAGTACTGACCCTCCGACAGTGTGGCACTCCCTCAGTACTGACCCTCCGACAGTGTGGCACTCCCTCAGTACTGACCCTCCGACAGTGCGGCACTCCCTCAGTACTGACCCTCCGACAGTGTGGCACTCCCTCAGTACAGACCCTCCGACAGTGTGGCACTCCCTCAGTACTGACCCTCCGACAGTGCGGCACTCCCTCAGTACTGACCCTCCGACAGTGCGGCACTCCCTCAGTACAGACCCTCCGACAGTGTGGCACTCCCTCAGTACTGACCCTCCGACAGTGCAGCGCTCCCTCAGTACTGACCCTCCACAGTGCAGCGCTCCCTCAGTACTGACCCTCCGACAGTGTGGCACTCCCTCAGTACTGACCCTCCGACAGTGTGGCACTCCCTCAGTACTGACCCTCCGACAGTGCGGCACTCCCTCAGTACTGACCCTCCGACAGTGTGGCACTCCCTCAGTACTGACCCTCCGACAGTGTGGCACTCCCTCAGTGCTCACCCTCCGACAGTGCAGCACTCCCTCAGTACTGACCCTCCGACAGTGCAGCACTCCATCAGTACTGACCCTCCGACAGTGCAGCACTCCCTCAGTACTGACCCTCCGACAGTGTGGCACTCCCTCAGTACTGACCCTCCGACAGTGCAGCGCTCCCTCAGTACTGACCCTCCACAGTGCAGCGCTCCCTCAGTACTGACCCTCCGACAGTGTGGCACTCCCTCAGTACTGACCCTCCGACAGTGTGGCACTCCCTGAGTACTGACCCTCCGACAGTGTGGCACTCCCTCAGTACTGACCCTCCGACAGTGTGGCACTCCCTCAGTGCTCACCCTCCGACAGTGCAGCACTCCCTCAGTACTGACCCTCCGACAGTGCAGCACTCCCTCAGTACTGACCCTCCAACAGTGTGGCACTCCCTCAGTGCTCACCCTCCGACAGTGCAGCACTCCCTCAGTCCTGACCCTCCGACAGTGCGGCACTCCCTCAGTACTGACCCTCCGACAGTGCGGCACTCCCTCAGTACTGACCCTCCGACAGTACAACATTCCCCAGATACTCGCACGAGGATTGCCAGCCTGGGTTTCCTGCTGACGTCTGTCAGGCGCAGCCTCCTCATTCCGAAGTGAGGCTGAGCTACCCAATCATGTCAAAGCTCCCCCCGGCCGCTATTCGGAAGAAGAGCCAGGCAAACGCGGGGCGGTGGGGGTGGCAGCAGGGGAGAGCGGGTGAGCTCTCCGCAGTGCCCTGGGCCCGATCGTGATCCCCGAACCAACGTTGCTGAGCGGGTGCAGAGTGATCCGCTGCTAACCATCTCGCCGTCTCGTGGGATCTTGCTGTGTGAAAACTGGCCGCCGTCTGTCCCACGTTGCCAAAGTGGCTTCACGGAAGGCGGCGGGCCGTTGGAAGCCAAGCGCTTCCGGGAGTGGCTCGGGCGCTGCAGTAACCCGCCATCTTTTCTTCGTCTCTCTTTACTGGGTGGCAGCCGAGGTGCCAGTCCGAAGATTGTCCCCGCCCCCCCCCCCCCCCGCCTCTTGGCAACACGGGCCACCGGTGCAGATGGGTTGGCGTGTGGAATGTATGTTTGCAGCTGGACCGGGAAAGGGAAGACAAGGACAAAAGTCGGGAGCTGTGATATAAATAGCTTGGCATCCTTCTTCCCATTGTCTCTGCTGGAGTTATATATATATATATATAGAAGCTAATTGCTGGACAGGAATTCCCTAGCTCTCTGAACGATCTATCCAATTAGTCCCCAATCTCCCCCCTGCTCTCCGCCCCCCATCGTCCTGCAAATGTTTCCCCTCCCAGAATTTCTCCAATTCCCCCCTTTTGAAAGTTACTATTGAATCTGCTTCCACCGCCCTTTCAGGCAGCGCGTTCCAGATCACAACAACTCACTGTGTCAAAAACATTCTCCTCCTCTGTTCTGCAGCTCCCATTCTCTTGCAGAGCACCTCCTGTTAATCGTCCGACCGTTGCCATTCACACCTCCTCGAGACCCAGCTGCTGTTTCCTGACCCGCCCGCTTCACCATCTCCAATTCGCCTTGCACCATCGCCCCTTCCGACATCGACTCTCTCCCGCCCTCCGCCCGCTCCACAGGCCTTCCCTTCCCTCTCCCGGATCCGAACTCGCTGAGATCCTGTTAACATCTTCCCGCTCCGGTGAAGATTAAGGGGGGGGGTGATCGAATCGAGGGGGGTTGAAGATGATTAAAGGATTCGATCGGGTCGATAGAGAGAAACTATTTCCTCTGCTGGGGGGAGGGGGGAGTCCAGAACAAGGGGGCAGAACCTTAAAATCAGAGCCAGGCCGTTCAGGGGTGATGTCAGGAAGCACTTCTTCACACAAAGGGGAGTGGGAATCTGGAACTCTCTCCCCCGGAAAGCTGTCGAGGCCGGGGTTCAATTGGAAACTTCAAACCGGAGATTGATGGATTTTTACTGGGTGAGGGGATTAAGGGTTACAGAACCAAGGTGGGGAGATGGAGTTAAGATACCGATCAGTCATGATCTCATTGAATGGTGGAACAGGCTCGAGGGGGGCTGAATGGGCCTCCTCCTGTTCCTGTGTAACAGGCTCGAGAGGGACTGAATGGCCTCCTCCTGTTCCTGTGTAACAGTCTCGAGGGGGACTGAATGGGCCTCGTCCTGTTCCTGTGTAACAGGCTTGAGAGGGGCTGAATGGGCCTCCTCCTGTTCCTGTGTAACAGGCTCGAGAGGGGCTGAATGGGCCTCGTCCTGTTCCCATGTAACAGGCTCGAGAGGGGCTGAATGAGGCCTCCTCATGTTCCTGTGTAACAGGCTTGAGAGGGGCTGAATGGGCCCCGTCCTGTTCCTGTGTAACAAGCTCGAGAGGGGCTGAATGGGCCTCCTCCTGTTCCTGTGTAACAGGCTGGAGAGGGGCTGAATGGGCCTCCTCCTGTTCCTGTGTAACAGGCTAGAGAGGGGGCTGAATGGGGCCCCTCCTGTTCCTGTGTAACAGGCTCGAGAGGGGCTGAATGGGCCTCCTCCTGTTCCTGTGTAACAGGCTCGAGAGGGGGCTGAATGGGGCTCCTCCTGTTCCTGTGTAACAGGCTCGAGAGGGGCTGAAAGGGCCTCCTCCTGTTCCTGTGTAACAGGCTCGAGAGGGGCTGAATGGGCCTCCTCCTGTTCCTGTGTAACAGGCTAGAGAGGGGGCTGAATGGGGCTCCTCCTGTTCCTGTGTAACAGGCCCGAGAGGGGGCTGAATGGGCCTCCTCCTGTTCCTGTGTAACAGGCTCGAGAGGGGGCTGAATGGGGCTCCTCCTGTTCCTGTGTAACAGGCCCGAGAGGGGCTGAACGGGCCTCCTCCTATTCCTGTGTAACAGACTCGAGAGGGGCTGAATGGAGCTCCTCCTGTTCCTGTATAACAGGCTCGAGAGGGGCTGAATGGGCCTCCTCCTGTTCCTGTGTAACAGGCAAGAGAGGGGGCTGAATGGGCCTCCTCCTGTTCCTGTGTAACAGGCTCGAGAGGGGCTGAACGGGCCTCCTCCTGTTCCTGTGTAACAGGCTCGAGAGGGGCTGAATGGGCCTCCTCCTGTTGCTGTGTAACAGACTGTCGGAGGGTCAGTATTGAGGGAGTGCCGCACTGTCGGAGGGTCAGTACTGAGGGAGTGCTGCACTGTCGGAGGGTTAGTACTGAGGGAGTGCTGCACTGTTGGAGGGTCTGTACTGAGGGAGTGCTGCACTGTCGGAGGGTCTGTACTGAGGGAGTGCTGCACTGTCGGAGGGTCAGTACTGAGGGAGTGCCGCACTGTTGGAGTGTCAGTACTGAGCGAGTGCTGCACTGTCGGAGGGTCAGTACTGAGGGAGTGCCGCACTGTCGGAGTGTCAGTACTGAGGGACTGCTGCACTGTCGGAGGGTCAGCACTGAGGGAGTGCTGCACTGTCGGAGGGTCAGTACTGAGGGAGTGCCGCACTGTCGGAGGGTCAGTACTGTGGGAGTGCTGCACTGTCGGTGGGTCAGTTCTGAGGGAGTGCCACACTGTCAGAGGGTCAGTACTGTGGGAGTGCTGCATTATCGGAGTGTCAGTACTGAGGGAGTGCTGCACTGTCGGAGGGTCTGTACTGAGTGAGTGCCGCACTGTTGGAGGGTCAGTACTGAGGGAGTGCTGCACTGTCGGACGGTCAGTACTTAAAGAGTGCCGCACTGTTGCAGGGTCAGTACTGAGGGACTGCTGCGCTGTTGGAGGGTCAGTACTGAGGGAGAGCCGCACTGTCAGAGAGTCAGTACTGAGGGAGTGCCGCACTGTCGGACGGTCAGTTCTGAGGGAGTGCTGCACTGTCGGAGGGTCAGTTCTGAGGGAGTGCCGCACTGTCGGAGGGTCAGTACTGAGGGAGAGCCGCACTGTCGGAGGGTCAGTACTGTGGGAGTGCTGCACAGTCGGAGTGTCAGTACTGAGGGAGTGCTGCACTGTCGGAGGGTCAGTACTGAGGGAGTGCTGCACTGTCAGAGGGTCAGTACTGAGGGAGCGCTGCACTGTCGGAGGGTCAGTACTGTGGGAGTGCTGCACTGTCGGAGGGTCAGTACTGAGGGAGGGCTGCACTGTCGGAGGGTCAGTACTGAGGGAGTGCTGCACTGTCGGATGATCAGCACTGAGGGAGTGCTGCACTGTCAGAGGGTCAGTACTGAGGGAGTGCCGCACTGTCGGAGTGTCAGTACTGAGGGAGTGCTGCACTGTCGGAGGGTCAGTACTGAGGGAGTGCCGCACTGTTGGAGGGTAAGTACTGAGGCACTGCCGCACTGTCGGAGGGTCAGGACTGAGGGAGTGCCACGAAGTCGGAGGGTCAGTGCTGAGGGAGTGACGCACTGTCGGAGGATCAGTACTGAGGGAGTGCTGCACTGTCGGAGGTGCCGTCTTTCAGATGAGGCATTAAACCGAGGCCCCCGACTGCCCTCTCCGGTGGGTGTAAAAGATCCCACGGCCACTATTTGGAAGAAGAGCAGGGGGGAGTTCTCCCCGGTGTCCTGGGGACAATATTTATCCCTCAACCAACATCACCAAAAAAAAACAGATGATCTGGGTCGTTTTTCACACTGCTGTTTGTGGGATCTTGCTGTGCGCAAATTGGCTGCTGCGTTTCCTGCATTGCAACGGTGAGCACACTTCAAATAAAAGTCCTCGATTGTCTGTGAGGGTCTTTGGGACGTGCTGAGGAGGTTGAAAGGTGCTGGATAAATTTGAGTTAACCTTCACCTCTGTCTCTCTCTCTCTCTCTCCCTCTCTCCCCTCTCTTGCACAGTGAACAGCACAGTTGTTGTACTGAAGAGGGCCGTCCTGTGTCCTGTTTATTTTAAACGTTGTCCCAGGTTTTCAATGGCACCGATGTGGGATTTACGTGCTGCTGCGATCCGATGAGGGATTGACTCTTCCCACTGCAGCCCCCTTCCCTTCCCCTCCCCCTCCCACTGTCCCGGTCTCCATCCTGTAACTCAGAACTGCAGACACAGGCTGGCTGTATTGTGTCTACCTCCAGCATCTGGTGCTTTTCCTCGTTCTAACTCCCCACGCATGGTTACTTTGCAGTCAGCCCGATACCATCAGCCCCTCCCCAGCTCTCGCTGATTAATGAGCCTTCAAAGCTCAGAGGGGCAGAGACTGTGGGCACAGCCCCACGTACTTCACTCAGCTCACGTCACACAGTCTGTCAACTGAAGCCAGTGTCTGCTTCCTCTGACACGTTCCTTTCATTGGCTACATTCCGCTCTGGGACACCTCACCGACTGAGCTGGGCAGCACTGGGACAATTAACAAGGATCTCCCGTCCCCAGCACACACACAAACAAACTGTCTATGTATTCATCATTTGTCTCTGCATTTCCCAGCTCTCCTCTTCGGTGCTACTGAAACTCACAAACCATCTGTTATTCTATATATAAACCACCCGAACCCCTCGATTAGATTCCAGTCTGTAACTCACTCCCGGGTATCTGTTATTCTATATAAAAACCACCCCGAACCCCTCGATTAGATTCCAGTCTGTAACTCACTCCCGGGTATCTGTTATTCTATATATAAACCCCCCGAAACCCCTCGATTAGATTCCAGTCTGTAACTCACTCCCGGGTATCTGTTATTCTATATATAAACCACCCTGAACCCCTCGATTAGATTCCAATCTGTAACTCACTCCCGGGTATCTGTTATTCTATATATAAACCCCCCGGAATCCTCGATTAGATTCCAGTCTGTAACTCACTCCCGGGTATCTGTTATTCTATATATAAAACCCCCGAACCCCTCGATTAGATTCCAGTCTGCAACTCACTCCCGGGTATCAGTTATTCTATATATAAACCCCCCGAACCCCTCGATTAGATTACAGTCTGTAACTCACTCCTTGGTATAAGTTATTCTATATATAAAACCCCCCGAACTCCTCGATTAGATTCCAGTCTGTAACTCACTCCCGGGTATCTGTTATTCTATATATAAACCCCCAGAACCGCTCGATTAGATTCCAGTCTGTAACTCACTCCCGGGTATCTGTTATTCTATATCTAAACCCCCCGAACCCCTCGATTAGATTCCAGTCTGTAATTCACTCCCGGGTATCTGTTATTCTATATATAAACCACCCGAACCCCTCGATCAGATTCCAGTCTGCAACTGACTCCCGGGTATCTGTTATTCTATATATAAACCCCCAGAAACCCTCGATTAGATTCCCGTCTGTAACTCACTCCCGGGTATCTGTTATTCTATATATAAACCCCCCGAACCCCTCGATTAGATTCCAGTCTGTAACTCACTCCCGGGTATCTGTTATTCTATATATAAACCCCCCGAACCTCTCGATTAGATTCCAGTCTGTAACTCACTCCCGGGTATCTGTTATTCTATATATAAACCCCCCGAACCCCTCGATTAGATTCCAGTCTGTAACTCACTCCCGGGTATCTGTTATTCTATATATAAACACCCCGAACCCCTCGATTAGATTCCAGTCTGTAACTCACTCCCGGGTATCTGTTATTCTATATATAAACCCCCCGAACCTCTCGATTAGATTCCAGTCTGTAACTCACTCCCGGGTATCTGTTATTCTACATATAAACCCCCCGAACCTCTCGATTAGATTCCAGTCTGTAACTCACTCCCGGGTATCTGTTATTCTATATATAAACCTTCCGAACCTCTCGATTAGATTCCAGTCTGTAACTCACTCCCGGGTATCTGTTATTCTATATATAAACCCCCCGAACGCCTCGATTAGATTCCAGTCTGTAACTCACTCCCGGGTATCTGTTATTCTATATATAAACCCCCCGAACCTCTCGATTAGATTCCAGTCTGTAACTCACTCCCGGGTATCTGTTATTCTATATATAAACCCCCAGAAACCCTCGATTAGATTCCAGTCTGTAACTCACTCCCGGGTATCTGTTATTCTATATATAAACCCCCAGAACCCCTCGATTTGATTCCAGTCTGTAACTCACTCCCGGGTATCTGTTATTTTATATATAAACCCCCCGAACCCCTCGATTAGATTCCAGTCTGTAACTCACTCCCGGGTATCTGTTATTCTGTATATAAAGCTACCGAACCCCTCGATTAGATTTCAGTCTGTAACTCACTCCCGGGTATCTGTTATTCTATATATAAACCCCCAGAACCCCTCGATTTGATTCCAGTCTGTAACTCACTCCCGGGTATCTGTTATTTTATATATAAACCCCCCGAACCCCTCGATTAGATTCCAGTCTGTAACTCACTCCCGGGTATCTGTTATTCTATATATAAACCCCCCGAACCTCTCGATTAGATTCCAGTCTGTAAATCACTCCCGGGTATCTGTTATTCTATATATAAACCCCCCGAACCCCTCGATTAGATTCCAGTCTGTAACTCACTCCCGGGTATCTGTTATTCTATATATAAACACCCCGAACCCCTCGATTAGATTCCAGTCTGTAACTCACTCCCGGGTATCTGTTATTCTATATATAAACCCCCCGAACCTCTCGATTAGATTCCAGTCTGTAACTCACTCCCGGGTATCTGTTATTCTACATATAAACCCCCCGAACCTCTCGATTAGATTCCAGTCTGTAACTCACTCCCGGGTATCTGTTATTCTATATATAAACCTTCCGAACCTCTCGATTAGATTCCAGTCTGTAACTCACTCCCGGGTATCTGTTATTCTATATATAAACCCCCCGAACGCCTCGATTAGATTCCAGTCTGTAAGTCACTCCCGGGTATCTGTTATTCTATATATAAACCCCCCGAACCTCTCGATTAGATTCCAGTCTGTAACTCACTCCCGGGTATCTGTTATTCTATATATAAACCCCCAGAAACCCTCGATTAGATTCCAGTCTGTAACTCACTCCCGGGTATCTGTTATTCTATATATAAACCCCCAGAACCCCTCGATTTGATTCCAGTCTGTAACTCACTCCCGGGTATCTGTTATTTTATATATAAACCCCCCGAACCCCTCGATTAGATTCCAGTCTGTAACTCACTCCCGGGTATCTGTTATTCTGTATATAAAGCTACCGAACCCCTCGATTAGATTTCAGTCTGTAACTCACTCCCGGGTATCTGTTATTCTATATATAAACCCCCAGAACCCCTCGATTTGATTCCAGTCTGTAACTCACTCCCGGGTATCTGTTATTTTATATATAAACCCCCCGAACCCCTCGATTAGATTCCAGTCTGTAACTCACTCCCGGGTATCTGTTATTCTATATATAAACCCCCCCAAACAACTCGATGATATTCCAGTCTGGAAATCACTCCCGGGTATCTGTTATTCTATAAATAAACCCCCCCAAACAACTCGATGATATTCCAGTCTGGAACTCACTCCCGGGTATCTGTTATTCTGTATATAAAGCTACCGAACTCCTCGATTAGATTCCAGTCTGTAACTCACTCACGGGTATCTGTTATTCTATATATAAACCCCCCCCCGAACCCCTCGATTAGATTCCAGTCTGTAACTCACTCCCGGGTATCTGTTATTCTATATATAAACCCCCCCCGAGCCCCTCGATTAGATTCCAGTCTGTAACTCACTGCCGGGTATCTGTTATTCTATATATAAACCCCCCGAATCCCTCGATTAGATTCCAGTCTGTAACTCACTCCCGGGTATCTGTTATTCTATATATAAACCCCCCCCGAACTCCTCGACTAGATTCCAGTTTGTAACTCACTCCCGGGTATCTGTTATTCTATTTCTAAACCCCACAGAACCCCTCAATTAGATTCCAGTCTGTAACTCACTCCCGGGTATCTGTTATTCTATATATAAACCCCCCGAACCCCTCGATTAGATTCCAGTCTGTAACTCACTCCCGGGTATCTGTTATTCTATATATAAACCACCCGAACCCCTCGATCAGATTCCAGTCTGTAACTCACTCCCGGGTTTCTGCTATTCTATATATAAACCCCGAAACCCCTCGATTAGATTCCAGTCTGCAACTGACTCCCGGGTATCTGTTATTCTATATATAAACCACCCGAACCCCTCGATCAGATTCCAGTCTGTAACTCACTCCCGGGTTTCTGTTATTCTACATATAAACCCCTGAAACCCCTCGATTAGAATCCGGTCTGTAACTCACTCCCGGGTATCTGTTATTCTACATATAAACCCCCCGAACCCCTCGATTAGATTCCAGTCTGCAACTGACTCCCGGGTATCTGTTATTCTATATATAAACCCCCAGAACCCCTCGATTTGATTCCAGTCTGTAACTCACTCCCGGGTATCTGTTATTTTATATATAAACCCCCCGAACGCCTCGATTAGATTCCAGTCTGTAACTCACTCCCGGGTATCTGTTATTCTATATATAAACCCCCAGAACCCCTCGATTTGATTCCAGTCTGTAACTCACTCCCGGGTATCTGTTATTTTATATATAAACCCCCCGAACCCCTCGATTAGATTCCAGTCTGTAACTCACGCCCGGGTATCTGTTATTCTATATATAAACCACCCGAACCCCTCGATTAGATTCCAGTCTGCAACTCACTCCCGGGTATCTGTTATTCTGTATATAAAGCTACCGAACCCCTCGATTAGATTCCAGTCTGTAACTCACTCCTGAGTATCTGTTATTCGATTTCTAAACCACCCGAACTCCTCGTTTAGATTCCAGTCTGTAACTCACACCCGGGCATCTGTTATTCTATAAATAAACCCCCCCAAACAACTCGATGATATTCCAGTCTGGAACTCACTCCCGGGTATCTGTTATTCTGTATATAAAGCTACCGAACTCCTCGATTAGATTCCAGTCTGTAACTCACTCACGGGTATCTGTTATTCTATATATAAACCCCCCCCGAACCCCTCGATTAGATTCCATTCTGTAACTCACTCCCGGGTATCTGTTATTCTATATATAAACCCCCCCCGAGCCCCTCGATTATATTCCAGTCTGTAACTCACTCCCGCGTATATGTTATTCTATATATAAACCCCCCGGAATCCTCGATTAGATTCCAGTCTGTAACTCACTCCCGGGTATCTGTTATTCTATATATAAACCTTCCGAACCTCTCGATTAGATTCCAGTCTGTAACTCACTCCCGGGTATCTGTTATTCTATATATAAACCCCCCGAACGCCTCGATTAGATTCCAGTCTGTAAGTCACTCCCGGGTATCTGTTATTCTATATATAAACCCCCCGAACCTCTCGATTAGATTCCAGTCTGTAACTCACTCCCGGGTATCTGTTATTCTATATATAAACCCCCAGAAACCCTCGATTAGATTCCAGTCTGTAACTCACTCCCGGGTATCTGTTATTCTATATATAAACCCCCAGAACCCCTCGATTTGATTCCAGTCTGTAACTCACTCCCGGGTATCTGTTATTTTATATATAAACCCCCCGAACCCCTCGATTAGATTCCAGTCTGTAACTCACTCCCGGGTATCTGTTATTCTGTATATAAAGCTACCGAACCCCTCGATTAGATTTCAGTCTGTAACTCACTCCCGGGTATCTGTTATTCTATATATAAACCCCCAGAACCCCTCGATTTGATTCCAGTCTGTAACTCACTCCCGGGTATCTGTTATTTTATATATAAACCCCCCGAACCCCTCGATTAGATTCCAGTCTGTAACTCACTCCCGGGTATCTGTTATTCTATATATAAACCCCCCCAAACAACTCGATGATATTCCAGTCTGGAAATCACTCCCGGGTATCTGTTATTCTATAAATAAACCCCCCCAAACAACTCGATGATATTCCAGTCTGGAACTCACTCCCGGGTATCTGTTATTCTGTATATAAAGCTACCGAACTCCTCGATTAGATTCCAGTCTGTAACTCACTCACGGGTATCTGTTATTCTATATATAAACCCCCCCCCGAACCCCTCGATTAGATTCCAGTCTGTAACTCACTCCCGGGTATCTGTTATTCTATATATAAACCCCCCCCGAGCCCCTCGATTAGATTCCAGTCTGTAACTCACTGCCGGGTATCTGTTATTCTATATATAAACCCCCCGAATCCCTCGATTAGATTCCAGTCTGTAACTCACTCCCGGGTATCTGTTATTCTATATATAAACCCCCCCCGAACTCCTCGACTAGATTCCAGTTTGTAACTCACTCCCGGGTATCTGTTATTCTATTTCTAAACCCCACAGAACCCCTCAATTAGATTCCAGTCTGTAACTCACTCCCGGGTATCTGTTATTCTATATATAAACCCCCCGAACCCCTCGATTAGATTCCAGTCTGTAACTCACTCCCGGGTATCTGTTATTCTATATATAAACCACCCGAACCCCTCGATCAGATTCCAGTCTGTAACTCACTCCCGGGTTTCTGCTATTCTATATATAAACCCCGAAACCCCTCGATTAGATTCCAGTCTGCAACTGACTCCCGGGTATCTGTTATTCTATATATAAACCACCCGAACCCCTCGATCAGATTCCAGTCTGTAACTCACTCCCGGGTTTCTGTTATTCTACATATAAACCCCTGAAACCCCTCGATTAGAATCCGGTCTGTAACTCACTCCCGGGTATCTGTTATTCTACATATAAACCCCCCGAACCCCTCGATTAGATTCCAGTCTGCAACTGACTCCCGGGTATCTGTTATTCTATATATAAACCCCCAGAACCCCTCGATTTGATTCCAGTCTGTAACTCACTCCCGGGTATCTGTTATTTTATATATAAACCCCCCGAACGCCTCGATTAGATTCCAGTCTGTAACTCACTCCCGGGTATCTGTTATTCTATATATAAACCCCCAGAACCCCTCGATTTGATTCCAGTCTGTAACTCACTCCCGGGTATCTGTTATTTTATATATAAACCCCCCGAACCCCTCGATTAGATTCCAGTCTGTAACTCACGCCCGGGTATCTGTTATTCTATATATAAACCACCCGAACCCCTCGATTAGATTCCAGTCTGCAACTCACTCCCGGGTATCTGTTATTCTGTATATAAAGCTACCGAACCCCTCGATTAGATTCCAGTCTGTAACTCACTCCTGAGTATCTGTTATTCGATTTCTAAACCACCCGAACTCCTCGTTTAGATTCCAGTCTGTAACTCACACCCGGGCATCTGTTATTCTATAAATAAACCCCCCCAAACAACTCGATGATATTCCAGTCTGGAACTCACTCCCGGGTATCTGTTATTCTGTATATAAAGCTACCGAACTCCTCGATTAGATTCCAGTCTGTAACTCACTCACGGGTATCTGTTATTCTATATATAAACCCCCCCCGAACCCCTCGATTAGATTCCATTCTGTAACTCACTCCCGGGTATCTGTTATTCTATATATAAACCCCCCCCGAGCCCCTCGATTATATTCCAGTCTGTAACTCACTGCCGGGTATCTGTTATTCTATATATAAACCCCCCCGAACTCCTCGACTAGATTCCAGTCTGTAACTCACTCCCGGGTATCTGTTATTCTATATATAAACCCCACAGAACCCCTCAATTAGATTCCAATCTGTAACTCACTCCCGGGTATCTGTTATTCTATATATAAACCACCCGAACCCCTCGATTAGATTCCAATCTGTAACTCACTCCCGGGTATCTGTTATTCTATATATAAACCACCCCGAACCCCTCGATTAGATTCCAGTTTGTAACTCACTTCCGGGAATCTGTTATTCTATATATAAACCCCCCGAACCCCTCGATTAGATTCCAGTCTGTAACTCACTCCCGGGTATCTGTTATTCGATTTCTAAACCACCCGAACTCCTCGTTTAGATTCCAGTCTGTAACTCACACCCGGGCATCTGTTATTCTATAAATAAACACCCCCAAACAACTCGATGATATTCCAGTCTGGAACTCACTCCCGGGTATCTGTTATTCTGTATATAAAGCGACCGAACCCCTCGATTAGATTCCAGTCTGTAACTCACTCCCGCGGCTATGTTATTCTATATATAAACCCCCCGGAATCCTCGATTAGATTCCAGTCTGTAACTCACTCCCGGGTATCTGTTATAATATATATAAACCCCCCGAACCCCTCGATTAGATTCCAGTCTGTAATTCACTCCCGGGTATCTGTTATTCTGTATCTAAACCCCCCGAACCCCTCGATTAGATTCCAGTCTGTAACTCACTCCCGGGTATCTGTTATAATATATATAAACCCCCCGAACCCCTCGATTAGATTCCAGTCTGTAATTCACTCCCGGGTATCTGTTATTCTATATCTAAACCCCCCGAACCCCTCGATTAGATTCCAGTCTGTAACTCACTCCCGGGTATCTGTTATTCTATATATAAACCCCCCGAACCCCTCAATTAGATTCCAGTCTGTAACTCACTCCCGGGTTTCTGTTATTCTATATATAAACCCCGAAACCCCTCGATTAGATTCCAGTCTGTAACTCACTCCCGGGTATCTGTTATTTTACATATAAACCCCTGAAACCCCTCGATTAGAATCCGGTCTGTAACTCACTCCCGGGTATCTGTTATTCCACATATAAACCCCCCGAACCCCTCGATTAGATTCCAGTCTGCAACTGACTCCCGGGTATCTGTTATTCGATATATAAACGCCCAGAACCCCTCGATTAGATTCCAGTCTGTAACTCACTCCCGGGTATCTGTTATTCGATATATAAACCCCCCGAACCCCTCGATTAGATTCCAGTCTGCAACTCACGCCCGGGTATCTGTGATTCTATATATAAACCACCCGAACCCCTCGATTAGATTCCAGTCTGTAACTCACTCCCGGGTATCTGTTATTCTATATATAAACCCCCCCAAACAACTCGATGATAATCCAGTCTGGAACTCACTCCCGGGTATCTGTTATTCTATATATAAACCCCCCCGAACTCCTCGACTAGATTCCAGTCTGTAACTCACTCCCGGGTATCTGTTATTCTATATATAAACCCCACAGAACCCCTCGATTCGATTCCAGTCTGTAACTCACTCCCGGGTATCTGTTATTCTATATATAAACCCCCCGAACCCCTCAATTAGATTCCAGTCTGTAACTCACTCCTGAGTATCTGTGATTCGATTTCTAAACCACCCGAACTCCTCGTTTAGATTCCAGTCTGTAACTCACACCCGGGCATCTGTTATTCTATAAATAAACACCCCCAAACAACTCGATGATATTCCAGTCTGGATCTCACTCCCGGGTATCTGTTATTCTATATATAAACCCCACAGAACCCCTCGATTAGATTCCAGTCAGTAACTCACTTCCGGGAATCTGTTATTCTATATATAAAACCCCCCCGAACCCCTCGATGAGATTCCAATCTGTAACTCACTCCCGCGTATCTGTTATTCTATATATAAACCCCCCGGAATCCTCGATTAGATTCCAGTCTGTAACTCACTCCCGGTTATCTGTTATTCTCTATAAACCCCCCGAACCCCTCGATTAGATTCCAGTCTGCAACTAACTCCCGGGTATCAGTTATTCTATATATAAACCCCCAGAACCCCTCGATTTGATTCCAGTCTGTAACTCACTCCCGGGTATCTGTTATTTTATATATAAACCCCCAGAACCCCTCGATTTGATTCCAGTCTGTAACTCACTCTCGGGTATCTGTTATTCGATATATAAACCCCCAGAACCCCTCGATTAGATTCCAGTCTGTAACTCACGCCCGGGTATCTGTTATTCTATATATAAACCACCCGAACCCCTCGATTAGATTCCAGTCTGTAACTCACTCCCGGGTATCTGTTATTCTATACATAAACCACCCGAACCCCTCGATTAGATTCCAGTCTGCAACTCACTCCCGGGTATCTGTTATTCTCTATAAACCCCCCGAACCCCTCGATTAGATTCCAGTCTGCAACTCACTCCCGGGTATCAGTTATTCTATATATAAACCCCCAGAACCCCTCGATTTGATTCCAGTCTGTAACTCACTCCCGGGTATCTGTTATTCTATACATAAACCACCCGAACCCCTCGATTAGATTCCAGTCTGCAACTCACTCCCGGGTATCTGTTATTTTATATATAAACCCCCCGAACCCCTCGATTAGATTCCAGTCTGTAACTCACTCCCGGGTATCTGTTATTCTATATATAAACCCCCCGAACCCCTCGATTAGATTCCAGTCTGTAACTCACACCCGGGCATCTGTTATTCTATAAATAAACACCGCCAAACAACTCGATGATATTCCAGTCTGGAACTCACTCCCGGGTATCTGTTATTCTATATATAAACCCCCCGAACCCCTCGATTAGATTCCAGTCTGTAACTCACTCCCGAGTATCTGTTATTCTATATATAACCACCCCGAACCCCTCGATTAGATTCCAGTCAGTAACTCACTTCCGGGAATCTGTTATTCTATATATAAAACCCCCCCGAACCCCTCGATGAGATTCCAATCTGTAACTCACTCCCGCGTATATGTTATTCTATATATAAACCCCCCGGAATCCTCGATTAGATTCCAGTCTGTAACTCACTCCCGGGTATCTGTTATTCTATATATAAACCCCCCGAACCCCTCGATTAGATTCCGGTGTGTAACTCACTCCCGGGTATCTGTTATTCTATATATAAACCCCCCGAACTCCTCGATTAGATTCCAGTCTGCAACTCACTCCCGGGTATCAGTTATTCTATATATAAACCCCCCGAACCCCTCGATTAGATTACAGTCTGTAACTCACTCCTTGGTATAAGTTATTCTATATATAAAACCCCCCGAACTCCTCGATTAGATTCCAGTCTGTAACTCACTCCCGGGTATCTGTTATTCTATATATAAACCCCCCGAACCCCTCGATTAGATTCCAGTCTGTAATTCACTTCCGGGTATCTGTTATTCTATATATAAACCACCCGAACCCCTCGATCAGATTCCAGTCTGTAACTCACTCCCGGTTTTCTGTTATTCTATATATAAACCCCGAAACCCCTCGATTAGATTCCAGTCTGTAACTCACTCCCGGGTATCTGTTATTCTACATATAAACCCCCCGAACCCCTCGATTAGATTCCAGTCTGCAAATGACTCCCGGGTAGCTGTTATTCTATATATAAACCCCCAGAACCCCTCGATTTGATTCCAGTCTGTAACTCACTCCCGGGTATCTGTTATTCTATATATAAACCCCCCGGAATCCTCGATTAGATTCCAGTCTGTAACTCACTCCCGGGTATCTGTTATTCTATATATAAACCCCCAGAACCCCTCGATTTGATTCCAGTCTGTAACTCACTCCCGGGTATCTGTTATTTTATATATAAACCCCCCGAACCCCTCGATTAGATTCCAGTCTGTAACTCACGCCCGGGTATCTGTTATTCTATATATAAACCACCCGAACCCCTCGATTAGATTCCAGTCTGTAACTCACTCCCGGGTATCTGTTATTCTGTATATAAAGCTACCGAACCCCTCGATTAGATTCCAGTCTGTAACTCACTCCTGAGTATCTGTTATTCGATTTCTAAACCACCCGAACTCCTCGTTTAGATTCCAGTCTGTAAATCACACCCGGGCATCTGTTATTCTATAAATAAACCCCCCCAAACAACTCGATGATATTCCAGTCTGGAACTCACTCCCGGGTATCTGTTATTCTGTATATAAAGCTACCGAACTCCTCGATTAGATTCCAGTCTGTAACTCACTCACGGGTATCTGTTATTCTATATATAAACCCCCCCCGAACCCCTCGATTAGATTCCAGTCTGTAACTCACTCCCGGGTATCTGTTATTCTATATATAAACCCCCCCCGAGCCCCTCGATTAGATTCCAGTCTGTAACTCACTGCCGGGTATCTGTTATTCTATATATAAACCCCCCCGAACTCCTCGACTAGATTCCAGTCTGTAACTCACTCCCGGGTATCTGTTATTCCATTTCTAAACCTCACAGAACCCCTCAATTAGATTCCAGTCTGTAACTCACTCCCGGGTATCTGTTATTCTATATATAAACCCCACAGAACCCCTCAATTAGATTCCAATCTGTAACTCACTCCCGGGTATCTGTTATTCTATATATAAACCCCCCGAACCCCTCAATTAGATTCCAGTCTGTAACTCACTCCTGAGTATCTGTTATTCGATTTCTAAACCACCCGAACTCCTCGTTTAGATTCCAGTCTGTAACTCACACCCGGGCATCTGTTATTCTATAAATAAACACCCCCAAACAAATCGATGATATTCCAGTCTGGAACTCACTCCCGGGTATCTGTTATTCTGTATATAAAGCTACCGAACCCCTCGATTAGATTCCAGTCTGTAACTCACTCCCGGGTTTCTGTTATTCTATATATAAACCACCCCGAACCCCTCGATTAGATTCCAGTCAGTAACTCACTTCCGGGAATCTGTTATTCTATATATAAAACCCCCCCGAACCCCTCGATGAGATTCCAATCTGTAACTCACTCCCGCGGCTATGTTATTCTATATATAAAACCCCCGGAATCCTCGATTAGATTCCAGTCTGTAACTCACTCCCAGGTATCTGTTATTCTATATATAAACCCCCCGAACCCCTCGATTAGATTCCAGTCTGTAACTCACTCCCGGGTATCTGTTATTCTATATCTAAACCCCCCGAACTCCTCGATTAGATTCCAGTCTGTAACTCACTCCCGGGTATCTGTTATTCTATATCTAAACCCCCCGAACCCCTCGATTAGATTCCAGTCTGTAACTCACTCCCGGGTATCTGTTATTCTACATCTCAACCCCCCGAACCCCTCGATTAGATTCCAGTCTGTAACTCACTCCCGGGTATCTGTTATTCTATATCTAAACCCCCCGAACCCCTCGATTAGATTCCAGTCTGCAACTGACTCCCGGGTATCTGTTATTCTATATATAAACGCCCAGAACCCCTCGATTAGATTCCAGTCTGTAACTCACTCCCGGGTATCTGTTATTCGATATATAAACCCCCCGAACCCCTCGATTAGAATCCGGTCTGTAACTCACTCCCGGGTATCTGTTATTCTACATATAAACCCCCCGAACCCCTCGATTAGATTCCAGTCTGCAACTGACTCCCGGGTATCTGTTATTCTATATATAAACGCCCAGAACCCCTCGATTAGATTCCAGTCTGTAACTCACTCCCGGGTATCTGTTATTCGATATATAAACCCCCCGAACCCCTCGATTAGATTCCAGTCTGCAACTCACGCCCGGGTATCTGTGATTCTATATATAAACCACCCGAACCCCTCGATTAGATTCCAGTCTGTAACTCACTCCCGGGTATCTGTTATTTTATATATAAACCCCCCCAAACAACTCGATGATAATCCAGTCTGGAACTCACTCCCGGGTATCTGTGATTCTATATATAAACCCCCCCGAACTCCTCGACTAGATTCCAGTCTGTAACTCACTCCCGGGTATCTGTTATTCTATATATAAGCCCCACAGAACCCCTCGATTAGATTCCAGTCTGTAACTCACTCCCGGGTATCTGTTATTCTATATATAAACCCCCCCCGAACCCCTCGATTAGATTCCAGTATGTAACTCACTCCCGGGTATCTGTTATTCTATATATAAACCCCACAGAACCCCTCAATTAGATTCCAATCTGTAACTCACTCCCGGGTATCTGTTATTCTATATATAAACCCCCCGAACCCCTCAATTAGATTCCAGTCTGTAACTCACTCCTGAGTATCTGTGATTCGATTTCTAAACCACCCGAACTCCTCGTTTAGATTCCAGTCTGTAACTCACACCCGGGCATCTGTTATTCTATAAATAAACACCCCCAAACAACTCGATGATATTCCAGTCTGGATCTCACTCCCGGGTATCTGTTATTCTATATATAAACCCCCCCCGAACCCCTCGATTAGATTCCAGTATGTAACTCACACCCGGGCATCTGTTATTCTATAAATAAACACCCCCAAACAACTCGATGATATTCCAGTCTGGATCTCACTCCCGGGTATCTGTTATTCTATATATAAACCCCACAGAACCCCTCGATTAGATTCCAGTCAGTAACTCACTTCCGGGAATCTGTTATTCTATATATAAAACCCCCCCGAACCCCTCGATGAGATTCCAATCTGTAACTCACTCCCGCGTATATGTTATTCTATATATAAACCCCCCGGAATCCTCGATTAGATTCCAGTCTGTAACTCACTCCCGGTTATCTGTTATTCTCTATAAACCCCCCGAACCCCTCGATTAGATTCCAGTCTGCAACTCACTCCCGGGTATCAGTTATTCTATATATAAACCCCCAGAACCCCTCGATTTGATTCCAGTCTGTAACTCACTCCCGGGTATCTGTTATTTTATATATAAACCCCCCGAACCCCTCGATTAGATTCCAGTCTGTAACTCACTCCCGGGTATCTGTTATTCTATATATAAACCCCCAGAACCCCTCGATTAGATTCCAGTCTGTAACTCACTCCCGGGTATCAATTATTCTATATATAAACCCCCCGAACCCCTCGATTAGATTCCAGTCTGTAACTCACGCCCGGGTATCTGTTATTCTCTATATAAACCACCCGAACCCCTCGATTAGATTCCAGTCTGTACCTCACTCCCGGGTATCTGTTATTCTATACATAAACCACCCGAACCCCTCGATTAGATTCCAGTCTGTAACTCACTCCCGGGTTTCTGTTATTCTATATATAAACCCCTCGATTAGATTCCAGTCTGTAACTCACTCCCGGGTATCTGTTATTCTATATATAAACCACCCCCCCGAACCCCTCGATTAGATTCCAGTCTGCAACCATCGCCCGGGTATCTGTTATTCTATATATAAACCACCCGAACCCCTCGATTAGATTCCAGTCTGTAACTCACTCCCGGGTATCTGTTATTCTATATATAAACCCCCCGAACCCCTCGATTAGATTCCAGTCAGTAACTCACTCCCGGGTATTTGTTATTCTATATATAAACCCCCCGAACCCCTCGATTAGATTCCAGTCTGTAACTCACTCCCGGGTATTTGTTATTCTATATATAAACCCCCCCAAACAACTCGATGATATTCCAGTCTGGAACTCACTCCCGGGTATGTGTTATTCTGTATATAAAGCTACCGAACCCCTCGATTAGATTCCAGTCTGTAACTCACTCCCGGGTATCTGTTATTCTATATATAAACCCCCCCCCCCGAACCCCTCGATTAGATTCCAGTCTGTAACTCACTCCCGGGTATTTGTTATTCTATATATAAACCCCCCCAAACAACTCGATGATATTCCAGTCTGGAACTCACTCCCGGGTATCTGTTATTCTGTATATAAAGCAACCGAACCCCTCGATTAGATTCCAGTCTGTAACTCACTCCCGGGTATCTGTTATTCTACATATAAACCCCTGAAACCCCTCGATTAGAATCCGGTCTGTAACTCACTCCCGGGTATCTGTTATTCTACATATAAACCCCCCGAACCCCTCGATTAGATTCCAGTCTGCAACTGACTCCCGGGTATCTGTTATTCTATATATAAACGCCCAGAACCCCTCGATTAGATTCCAGTCTGTAACTCACTCCCGGGTATCTGTTATTTTATATATAAACCCCCCGAACCCCTCGATTAGATTCCAGTCTGCAACTCACGCCCGGGTATCTGTGATTCTATATATAAACCACCCGAACCCCTCGATTAGATTCCAGTCTGTAACTCACTCCCGGGTATCTGTTATTCTATATATAAACCCCCCCAAACAACTCGATGATAATCCAGTCTGGAACTCACTCCCGGGTATCTGTGATTCTATATATAAACCCCCCCGAACTCCTCGACTAGATTCCAGTCTGTAACTCACTCCCGGGTATCTGTTATTCTATATATAAGCCCCACAGAACCCCTCGATTAGATTCCAGTCTGTAACTCACTCCCGGGTATCTGTTATTCTATATATAAACCCCCCCCGAACCCCTCGATTAGATTCCAGTATGTAACTCACTCCCGGGTATCTGTTATTCTATATATAAACCCCACAGAACCCCTCAATTAGATTCCAATCTGTAACTCACTCCCGGGTATCTGTTATTCTATATATAAACCCCCCGAACCCCTCAATTAGATTCCAGTCTGTAACTCACTCCTGAGTATCTGTGATTCGATTTCTAAACCACCCGAACTCCTCGTTTAGATTCCAGTCTGTAACTCACACCCGGGCATCTGTTATTCTATAAATAAACACCCCCAAACAACTCGATGATATTCCAGTCTGGATCTCACTCCCGGGTATCTGTTATTCTATATATAAACCCCACAGAACCCCTCGATTAGATTCCAGTCAGTAACTCACTTCCGGGAATCTGTTATTCTATATATAAAACCCCCCCGAACCCCTCGATGAGATTCCAATCTGTAACTCACTCCCGCGTATATGTTATTCTATATATAAACCCCCCGGAATCCTCGATTAGATTCCAGTCTGTAACTCACTCCCGGTTATCTGTTATTCTCTATAAACCCCCCGAACCCCTCGATTAGATTCCAGTCTGCAACTCACTCCCGGGTATCAGTTATTCTATATATAAACCCCCAGAACCCCTCGATTTGATTCCAGTCTGTAACTCACTCCCGGGTATCTGTTATTTTATATATAAACCCCCCGAACCCCTCGATTAGATTCCAGTCTGTAACTCACTCCCGGGTATCTGTTATTCTATATATAAACCCCCAGAACTCCTCGATTTGATTCCAGTCTGTAACTCACTCCCGGGTATCTGTTATTCGATATATAAACCCCCCGAACCCCTCGATTAGATTCCAGTCTGTAACTCAGGCCCGGGTATCTGTTATTCTATATATAAACCACCTGAACCCCTCGATTAGATTCCAGTCTGTAACTCACTCCCGGGTATCTGTTATTCTATACATAAACCACCCGAACCCCTCGATTAGATTCCAGTCTGTAACTCACTCCCGGGTATCTGTTATTCTCTATAAACCCCCCGAACCCCTCGATTAGATTCCAGTCTGCAACTCACTCCCGGGTATCAGTTATTCTATATATAAACCCCCAGAACCCCTCGATTTGATTCCAGTCTGTAACTCACTCCCGGGTATCTGTTATTTTATATATAAACCCCCCGAACCCCTCGATTAGATTCCAGTCTGTAACTCACTCCCGGGTATCTGTTATTCTATATATAAACCCCCCGAACCCCTCGATTAGATTCCAGTCTGTAACTCACTCCCGGGTATCTGTTATTCTATATATAAACCCCCCGAACCCCTCGATTAGATTCCAGTCTGTAACTCACGCCCGGGTATCTGTTATTCTCTATATAAACCACCCGAACCCCTCGATTAGATTCCAGTCTGTACCTCACTCCCGGGTATCTGTTATTCTATACATAAACCACCCGAACCCCTCGATTAGATTCCAGTCTGTAACTCACTCCCGGGTTTCTGTTATTCTATATATAAACCCCTCGATTAGATTCCAGTCTGTAACTCACTCCCGGGTATCTGTTATTCTATATATAAACCACCCCCCCGAACCCCTCGATTAGATTCCAGTCTGCAACCATCGCCCGGGTATCTGTTATTCTATATATAAACCACCCGAACCCCTCGATTAGATTCCAGTCTGTAACTCACTCCCGGGTATCTGTTATTCTATATATAAACCCCCCGAACCCCTCGATTAGATTCCAGTCAGTAACTCACTCCCGGGTATTTGTTATTCTATATATAAACCCCCCGAACCCCTCGATTAGATTCCAGTCTGTAACTCACTCCCGGGTATTTGTTATTCTATATATAAACCCCCCCAAACAACTCGATGATATTCCAGTCTGGAACTCACTCCCGGGTATGTGTTATTCTGTATATAAAGCTACCGAACCCCTCGATTAGATTCCAGTCTGTAACTCACTCCCGGGTATCTGTTATTCTATATATAAACCCCCCCCCCCGAACCCCTCGATTAGATTCCAGTCTGTAACTCACTCCCGGGTATTTGTTATTCTATATATAAACCCCCCCAAACAACTCGATGATATTCCAGTCTGGAACTCACTCCCGGGTATCTGTTATTCTGTATATAAAGCTACCGAACCCCTCGATTAGATTCCAGTCTGTAACTCACTCCCGGGTATCTGTTATTCTATATATAAACCACCCCCCCCGAACCCCTCGATTAGATTCCAGTCTGTAACTCACTCCCGGGTATCTGTTATTCTATATATAAACCCCCCGAACCCCTCAATTAGATTCCAGTCTGTAACTCACTCCTGAGTATCTGTGATTCGATTTCTAAACCACCCGAACTCCTCGTTTAGATTCCAGTCTGTAACTCACTCCCGGGTATCTGTTATTCTATATATAAACCCCACAGAACCCCTCGATTAGATTCCAGTCAGTAACTCACTTCCGGGAATCTGTTATTCTATATATAAAACCCCCCCGAACCCCTCGATGAGATTCCAATCTGTAACTCACTCCCGCGTATATGTTATTCTATATATAAACCCCCCGGAATCCTCGATTAGATTCCAGTCTGTAACTCACTCCCGGTTATCTGTTATTCTCTATAAACCCCCCGAACCCCTCGATTAGATTCCAGTCTGCAACTCACTCCCGGGTATCAGTTATTCTATATATAAACCCCCAGAACCCCTCGATTTGATTCCAGTCTGTAACTCACTCCCGGGTATCTGTTATTTTATATATAAACCCCCCGAACCCCTCGATTAGATTCCAGTCTGTAACTCACTCCCGGGTATCTGTTATTCTATATATAAACCCCCAGAACCCCTCGATTTGATTCCAGTCTGTAACTCACTCCCGGGTATCTGTTATTCGATATATAAACCCCCCGAACCCCTCGATTAGATTCCAGTCTGCAACTCACGCCCGGGTATCTGTGATTCTATATATAAACCACCCGAACCCCTCGATTAGATTCCAGTCTGTAACTCACTCCCGGGTATCTGTTATTTTATATATAAACCCCCCCAAACAACTCGATGATAATCCAGTCTGGAACTCACTCCCGGGTATCTGTGATTCTATATATAAACCCCCCCGAACTCCTCGACTAGATTCCAGTCTGTAACTCACTCCCGGGTATCTGTTATTCTATATATAAGCCCCACAGAACCCCTCGATTAGATTCCAGTCTGTAACTCACTCCCGGGTATCTGTTATTCTATATATAAACCCCCCCCGAACCCCTCGATTAGATTCCAGTATGTAACTCACTCCCGGGTATCTGTTATTCTATATATAAACCCCACAGAACCCCTCAATTAGATTCCAATCTGTAACTCACTCCCGGGTATCTGTTATTCTATATATAAACCCCCCGAACCCCTCAATTAGATTCCAGTCTGTAACTCACTCCTGAGTATCTGTGATTCGATTTCTAAACCACCCGAACTCCTCGTTTAGATTCCAGTCTGTAACTCACACCCGGGCATCTGTTATTCTATAAATAAACACCCCCAAACAACTCGATGATATTCCAGTCTGGATCTCACTCCCGGGTATCTGTTATTCTATATATAAACCCCCCCCGAACCCCTCGATTAGATTCCAGTATGTAACTCACACCCGGGCATCTGTTATTCTATAAATAAACACCCCCAAACAACTCGATGATATTCCAGTCTGGATCTCACTCCCGGGTATCTGTTATTCTATATATAAACCCCACAGAACCCCTCGATTAGATTCCAGTCAGTAACTCACTTCCGGGAATCTGTTATTCTATATATAAAACCCCCCCGAACCCCTCGATGAGATTCCAATCTGTAACTCACTCCCGCGTATATGTTATTCTATATATAAACCCCCCGGAATCCTCGATTAGATTCCAGTCTGTAACTCACTCCCGGTTATCTGTTATTCTCTATAAACCCCCCGAACCCCTCGATTAGATTCCAGTCTGCAACTCACTCCCGGGTATCAGTTATTCTATATATAAACCCCCAGAACCCCTCGATTTGATTCCAGTCTGTAACTCACTCCCGGGTATCTGTTATTTTATATATAAACCCCCCGAACCCCTCGATTAGATTCCAGTCTGTAACTCACTCCCGGGTATCTGTTATTCTATATATAAACCCCCAGAACCCCTCGATTAGATTCCAGTCTGTAACTCACTCCCGGGTATCAATTATTCTATATATAAACCCCCCGAACCCCTCGATTAGATTCCAGTCTGTAACTCACGCCCGGGTATCTGTTATTCTCTATATAAACCACCCGAACCCCTCGATTAGATTCCAGTCTGTACCTCACTCCCGGGTATCTGTTATTCTATACATAAACCACCCGAACCCCTCGATTAGATTCCAGTCTGTAACTCACTCCCGGGTTTCTGTTATTCTATATATAAACCCCTCGATTAGATTCCAGTCTGTAACTCACTCCCGGGTATCTGTTATTCTATATATAAACCACCCCCCCGAACCCCTCGATTAGATTCCAGTCTGCAACCATCGCCCGGGTATCTGTTATTCTATATATAAACCACCCGAACCCCTCGATTAGATTCCAGTCTGTAACTCACTCCCGGGTATCTGTTATTCTATATATAAACCCCCCGAACCCCTCGATTAGATTCCAGTCAGTAACTCACTCCCGGGTATTTGTTATTCTATATATAAACCCCCCGAACCCCTCGATTAGATTCCAGTCTGTAACTCACTCCCGGGTATTTGTTATTCTATATATAAACCCCCCCAAACAACTCGATGATATTCCAGTCTGGAACTCACTCCCGGGTATGTGTTATTCTGTATATAAAGCTACCGAACCCCTCGATTAGATTCCAGTCTGTAACTCACTCCCGGGTATCTGTTATTCTATATATAAACCCCCCCCCCCGAACCCCTCGATTAGATTCCAGTCTGTAACTCACTCCCGGGTATTTGTTATTCTATATATAAACCCCCCCAAACAACTCGATGATATTCCAGTCTGGAACTCACTCCCGGGTATCTGTTATTCTGTATATAAAGCAACCGAACCCCTCGATTAGATTCCAGTCTGTAACTCACTCCCGGGTATCTGTTATTCTACATATAAACCCCTGAAACCCCTCGATTAGAATCCGGTCTGTAACTCACTCCCGGGTATCTGTTATTCTACATATAAACCCCCCGAACCCCTCGATTAGATTCCAGTCTGCAACTGACTCCCGGGTATCTGTTATTCTATATATAAACGCCCAGAACCCCTCGATTAGATTCCAGTCTGTAACTCACTCCCGGGTATCTGTTATTTTATATATAAACCCCCCGAACCCCTCGATTAGATTCCAGTCTGCAACTCACGCCCGGGTATCTGTGATTCTATATATAAACCACCCGAACCCCTCGATTAGATTCCAGTCTGTAACTCACTCCCGGGTATCTGTTATTCTATATATAAACCCCCCCAAACAACTCGATGATAATCCAGTCTGGAACTCACTCCCGGGTATCTGTGATTCTATATATAAACCCCCCCGAACTCCTCGACTAGATTCCAGTCTGTAACTCACTCCCGGGTATCTGTTATTCTATATATAAGCCCCACAGAACCCCTCGATTAGATTCCAGTCTGTAACTCACTCCCGGGTATCTGTTATTCTATATATAAACCCCCCCCGAACCCCTCGATTAGATTCCAGTATGTAACTCACTCCCGGGTATCTGTTATTCTATATATAAACCCCACAGAACCCCTCAATTAGATTCCAATCTGTAACTCACTCCCGGGTATCTGTTATTCTATATATAAACCCCCCGAACCCCTCAATTAGATTCCAGTCTGTAACTCACTCCTGAGTATCTGTGATTCGATTTCTAAACCACCCGAACTCCTCGTTTAGATTCCAGTCTGTAACTCACACCCGGGCATCTGTTATTCTATAAATAAACACCCCCAAACAACTCGATGATATTCCAGTCTGGATCTCACTCCCGGGTATCTGTTATTCTATATATAAACCCCACAGAACCCCTCGATTAGATTCCAGTCAGTAACTCACTTCCGGGAATCTGTTATTCTATATATAAAACCCCCCCGAACCCCTCGATGAGATTCCAATCTGTAACTCACTCCCGCGTATATGTTATTCTATATATAAACCCCCCGGAATCCTCGATTAGATTCCAGTCTGTAAGTCACTCCCGGGTATCTGTTATTCTATACATAAACCACCCGAACCCCTCGATTAGATTCCAGTCTGTAACTCACTCCCGGGTATCTGTTATTCTCTATAAACCCCCCGAACCCCTCGATTAGATTCCAGTCTGCAACTCACTCCCGGGTATCAGTTATTCTATATATAAACCCCCAGAACCCCTCGATTTGATTCCAGTCTGTAACTCACTCCCGGGTATCTGTTATTTTATATATAAACCCCCCGAACCCCTCGATTAGATTCCAGTCTGTAACTCACTCCCGGGTATCTGTTATTCTATATATAAACCCCCCGAACCCCTCGATTAGATTCCAGTCTGTAACTCACTCCCGGGTATCTGTTATTCTATATATAAACCCCCCGAACCCCTCGATTAGATTCCAGTCTGTAACTCACGCCCGGGTATCTGTTATTCTCTATATAAACCACCCGAACCCCTCGATTAGATTCCAGTCTGTACCTCACTCCCGGGTATCTGTTATTCTATATATAAACCCCACAGAACCCCTCGATTAGATTCCAGTCAGTAACTCACTTCCGGGAATCTGTTATTCTATATATAAAACCCCCCCGAACCCCTCGATGAGATTCCAATCTGTAACTCACTCCCGCGTATATGTTATTCTATATATAAACCCCCCGGAATCCTCGATTAGATTCCAGTCTGTAACTCACTCCCGGTTATCTGTTATTCTCTATAAACCCCCCGAACCCCTCGATTAGATTCCAGTCTGCAACTCACTCCCGGGTATCAGTTATTCTATATATAAACCCCCAGAACCCCTCGATTTGATTCCAGTCTGTAACTCACTCCCGGGTATCTGTTATTTTATATATAAACCCCCCGAACCCCTCGATTAGATTCCAGTCTGTAACTCACTCCCGGGTATCTGTTATTCTATATATAAACCCCCAGAACCCCTCGATTTGATTCCAGTCTGTAACTCACTCCCGGGTATCTGTTATTCGATATATAAACCCCCCGAACCCCTCGATTAGATTCCAGTCTGTAACTCAGGCCCGGGTATCTGTTATTCTATATATAAACCACCTGAACCCCTCGATTAGATTCCAGTCTGTAACTCACTCCCGGGTATCTGTTATTCTATACATAAACCACCCGAACCCCTCGATTAGATTCCAGTCTGTAACTCACTCCCGGGTATCTGTTATTCTCTATAAACCCCCCGAACCCCTCGATTAGATTCCAGTCTGCAACTCACTCCCGGGTATCAGTTATTCTATATATAAACCCCCAGAACCCCTCGATTTGATTCCAGTCTGTAACTCACTCCCGGGTATCTGTTATTTTATATATAAACCCCCCGAACCCCTCGATTAGATTCCAGTCTGTAACTCACTCCCGGGTATCTGTTATTCTATATATAAACCCCCCGAACCCCTCGATTAGATTCCAGTCTGTAACTCACTCCCGGGTATCTGTTATTCTATATATAAACCCCCCGAACCCCTCGATTAGATTCCAGTCTGTAACTCACGCCCGGGTATCTGTTATTCTCTATATAAACCACCCGAACCCCTCGATTAGATTCCAGTCTGTACCTCACTCCCGGGTATCTGTTATTCTATACATAAACCACCCGAACCCCTCGATTAGATTCCAGTCTGTAACTCACTCCCGGGTTTCTGTTATTCTATATATAAACCCCTCGATTAGATTCCAGTCTGTAACTCACTCCCGGGTATCTGTTATTCTATATATAAACCACCCCCCCGAACCCCTCGATTAGATTCCAGTCTGCAACCATCGCCCGGGTATCTGTTATTCTATATATAAACCACCCGAACCCCTCGATTAGATTCCAGTCTGTAACTCACTCCCGGGTATCTGTTATTCTATATATAAACCCCCCGAACCCCTCGATTAGATTCCAGTCAGTAACTCACTCCCGGGTATTTGTTATTCTATATATAAACCCCCCGAACCCCTCGATTAGATTCCAGTCTGTAACTCACTCCCGGGTATTTGTTATTCTATATATAAACCCCCCCAAACAACTCGATGATATTCCAGTCTGGAACTCACTCCCGGGTATGTGTTATTCTGTATATAAAGCTACCGAACCCCTCGATTAGATTCCAGTCTGTAACTCACTCCCGGGTATCTGTTATTCTATATATAAACCCCCCCCCCCGAACCCCTCGATTAGATTCCAGTCTGTAACTCACTCCCGGGTATTTGTTATTCTATATATAAACCCCCCCAAACAACTCGATGATATTCCAGTCTGGAACTCACTCCCGGGTATCTGTTATTCTGTATATAAAGCTACCGAACCCCTCGATTAGATTCCAGTCTGTAACTCACTCCCGGGTATCTGTTATTCTATATATAAACCACCCCCCCCGAACCCCTCGATTAGATTCCAGTCTGTAACTCACTCCCGGGTATCTGTTATTCTATATATAAACCCCCCGAACCCCTCAATTAGATTCCAGTCTGTAACTCACTCCTGAGTATCTGTGATTCGATTTCTAAACCACCCGAACTCCTCGTTTAGATTCCAGTCTGTAACTCACTCCCGGGTATCTGTTATTCTATATATAAACCCCACAGAACCCCTCGATTAGATTCCAGTCTGTAACTCACTTCCGGGAATCTGTTATTCTATATATAAAACCCCCCCGAACCCCTCGATGAGATTCCAATCTGTAACTCACTCCCGCGTATATGTTATTCTATATATAAACCCCCCGGAATCCTCGATTAGATTCCAGTCTTTAACTCACTCCCGGTTATCTGTTCTTCTCTATAAACCCCCCGAACCCCTCGATTAGATTCCAGTCTGCAACTCACTCCCGGGTATCAGTTATTCTATATATAAACCCCCAGAACCCCTCGATTTGATTCCAGTCTGTAACTCACTCCCGGGTATCTGTTATTTTATATATAAACCCCCCGAACCCCTCGATTAGATTCCAGTCTGTAACTCACTCCCGGGTATCTGTTATTCTCTATATAAACCCCCAGAACCCCTCGATTTGATTCCAGTCTGTAACTCACTCCCGGGTATCTGTTATTCGATATATAAACCCCCCGAACCCCTCGATTAGATTCCAGTCTGTAACTCACGCCCGGGTGTCTGTTATTCTATATATAAACCTCCCGAACCCCTCGATTAGATTCCAGTCTGTAACTCACTCCCGGGTATCTGTTATTCTATACATAAACCACCCGAACCCCTCGATTAGATTCCAGTCTGTAACTCACTCCCGGGTTTCTGTTATTCTATATATAAACCCCCCGAACCCCTCGATTAGATTCCAGTCTGTAACTCACTCCCGGGTATTTGTTATTCTATATATAAACCCCCCGAACCCCTCGATTAGATTCCAGTCTGTTACTCACTCCCGGGTATCTGTTATTCTATATATAAACCCCCCGAACCCCTCGATTAGATTCCAGTCTGTAACTCACTCCCGGGTATCTTTAATTCTATATATAAACTCCCCCGAACTCCTCGACTAGATTCCAGTCTGTAACTCACTCCCGGGTATCTGTTGTTCTCCATTTAAACCCCCCCAAACCCCTCGATTCGATTCCAGTCTGTAACTCATTCCCGGGTATCTGTTATTCTATATATAAACCCCTGAAACCCCTCGATTAGAATCCGGTCTGTAACTCACTCCCGGGTTTCTGTTATTCTATAGATAATCCCCGAAACCCCTCGATTAGATTCCAGTCTGAAACTCACTCCCGGGTATCTGTTATTCTATATATAAACCACCCCCCCCGAACCCCTCGATTAGATTCCAGTCTGTAACTCACTTCCGGGTATCTGTTATTCTATATATAAACCCCCCGAACCCCTTGATTAGATTCCTGTCTGTAACTCACTCCCAGGTATCTGTTATTCTATATATAAACCCCCCGAACCCCTCGATTAGATTCCAGTCTGTAACTCACTCCCGGGTATCTGTTATTCTATATATAAACCTCCCGAACCCCTCGATTAGATTCCAGTCTGTAACTCACTCCCAGGTATCTGTTATTCTATATATAAACACCCCGAACCCCTCGATTAGATTCCAGTCTGTAACTCACTCCCGGGTATCTGTTATTCTATATATAAACCCCCCGAACCCCCCCGATTAGATTCCAGTCTGTAACTCACTCCCGGGTATCTGTTATTCTATATATAAACCCCCCGAACCCCCCGATTAGATTCCAGTCTGTAACTCACTCCCGGGTATCTGTTATTCTATATATAAACCACCCGAACCCCTCGATTAGATTCCAGACTGTAACTCACTCCCGGGTATCTGTTATTCTATATGTAAACCCCCCGAACCCCTCGATGAGATTCCAGTCTGTAACTCACTCCCGGGTATCTGTTATTCTATATATAAACCCCCCCGAACCCCTCGATTAGATTCCAGTCTGTAACTCACTCCCGGGTATCTGTTATTCTATATATAAACCACCCGAACCCCTCGATTAGATTCCAGTCTGTAACTCACTCCCGGGTATCTGTTATTCTATATATAAACCACCCGAACCCCTCGATTAGATTCCAGTCTGTAACTCACTCCCGGGTATCTGTTATTCTATATATAAACCACCCGAACCCCTCGGTTAGATTCCAGTCTGTAACTCACTCCCGGGTATCTGTTATTCTATATATAAACCCCCCGAACCCCTCGATTAGATTCCAGTCTGTAACTCACTCCCGGGTATCTGTTATTCTATATATAAACCCCCCGAACCCCCCGATTAGATTCCAGTCTGTAACTCACTCCCGGGTATCTGTTATTCTATATATAAACCCCCCGAACCCCCCGATTAGATTCCAGTCTGTAACTCACTCCCGGGTATCTGTTATTCTATATATAAACCCCACCCGAACCCCTCGATTAGATTCCAGTCTGTAACTCACTCCCGGGTATCTGTTATTCTATATATAAACCACCCGAACCCCTCAATTAGATTCCAGTCTGTAACTCACTCCCGGGTATCTGTTATTCTATATAAAAGCCCCCCCCGAACCCCTCGATTAGATTCCAGTCTGTAACTCACTCCCGGGTATCTGTTATTCTATATATAAACCCCCCGAACCCCTCGATTAGATTCCAGTCTGTAACTCACTCCCGGGTATCTGATATTCTATATATAAACCCCTCGAACCCCTCAATTAGATTCCAGTCTGTAACTCACTCCCGGGTATCTGTTATTCTATATATAAACCACCCGAACCCCTCGATTAGATTCCAGTCTGTAACTCACTCCCGGGTATCTGTTATTCTATATATAAACCCCCCGAACCCCTCGATTAGATTCCAGTCTGTAACTCACTCCCGGGTATCTGTTATTCTATATATAAACCACCCGAACCCCTCGATTAGATTCCAGTCTGTAACTCACTCCCGGGTATCTGTTATTCTATATATAAACCCCCCCGAACCCCTCGATTAGATTTCAGTCTGTAACTCACTCCCGGGTATCTGTTATTCTATATAAAAGCCCCCCCCGAACCCCTCGATTAGATTCCAGTCTGTAACTCACTCCCGGGTATCTGTTATTCTACATATAAACCCCTGAAACCCCTCGATTAGATTCCAGTCTGTAACTCACTCCCGGGTATCTGTTATTCTATATATAAACCCCCCGAACAGATTCCAGTCTGTAACTCACTCCCGGGTATCTGTTATTCTACATATAAACCCCCTGAAACCCCTCGATTAGATTCCAGTCTGTAACTCACTCCCGGGTATCTGTTATTCTATATATAAACCCCCCGAACCCCTCGATTAGATTCCAGTCTGTAACTCACTCCCGGGTATCTGTTATTCTATATATAAACCCCTCGAACCCCTCGATTAGATTCCAGTCTGTAACTCACTCCCGGTTATCTGTTATTCTATATATAAACCCCCCGAACCCCTCGATTAGATTCCAGTCTGTAACTCACTCCCGGGTATCTGTTATTCTATATATAAACCCCCCGAACCTCCAGATTAGATTCCAGTCTGTAACTCACTCCCGGGTATCTGTTATTCTATATATAAACCCCCCGAACCTCCAGATTAGATTCCAGTCTGTAACTCACTCCCGGGTATCTGTTATTCGATATATAAACCCCCCGAACCCCTTGATTAGATTCCGGTCTGTAACTCACTCCTGGTTATCTGTTATTCTATATCTAATCCCCCCGAACCCCTCGATTAGATTCCAGTCTGTTACTCACTCCTGGGTATCTGTTATTCTATATATAAACCCCCCGAACCCCTCGATTAGATTCCAGTCTGTTTCCCACTCCCGGGTATCTGTTATTCGATATATAAACCCCCCGAACCCCTCGATTAGATTCCAGTCTGTAACTCACTCCCGGGTATCTGTTATTCTATATATAAACCCCCGAACCCCTCGATTAGATTCCAGTCTGTAACTCACTCCCGGGTATCTGTTATTCTATATATAAACCCCCCGAACCCCTCGATTAGATTCCAGTCTGTAACTCACTCCCGGGTATCTGTTATTCTATATATAATCCACCCGAACCCCTCGATTAGATTCCAGTCTGTAACTCACTCCCGGGTATCTGTTATTGAATAAATGGATTAATGAGTTTATAAGGACATTGGCGCATGGATATGTAATCAGTTGGCTGACTGGAAGTTGAGTGATGTAGTGGAGGATTGTGTTTCAGACTGGCAGTGGGTATACAATGGTGTTTCCTAGGTGTCAGATTGGGACCCCTGCTCTCTCTGGTATATATTTATGATGTGGGCTCGACACTGTACAGTTTCTATCTTTTCAGACAATACGAAGCTCTGAAATGTATTAAAGGGTGAGGAGTGCAGTATCTGACGTCAGGAGGACTGAACAGTGAGGATGTTGTATGAAATGATGTTTCGTGTTCGTAAGCAGGACGACAGGCAGAGCAAACTAAATGGTTTAATTTTAACAGGAGGGATGGAGGAACAGAGAGACCTTGGGGTGAACTTACACACAGATTTGAAGGTGGCTCGACAAGTTGATAAATCTGTTTAAAAACCAGGGATTTCCCACTGATCAGCTTTGGGAGTTACAGATTCCCTGCTCTCTCCCTCATTCCCCCTGGCATCATTCACTCAGCACCATTCTCCCTGTGTCTCTGTCTTTGTGTCTCTGTCTCTGTGTGTCTGTCTCTGCGTCTCTGTGTGTCTGTCTCTCTGTGAGTCTGTCTCTGTGTGTCTGTCTCTGCGTCTCTGTGTGTCTGTCTCTGCGTCTCTGTGTGTCAGTCTCTCTGTGTGTCTGTCTCTGCATCTCTGTGTGTCTGTCTCAGTGTGTCTGTCTCTTTGTGTCTGTCTTAGTGTGTCTGTCTCTGCGTCTGTCTCTGCGTCTCTATGTGTCAGTCTCTCTGTGTGTCAGTCTCTCTGTGTGTCTGTCTCTCTGTGTGTCTGTCTCTGCATCTGTGTGTCTGTCTCGTTGTATCTTTCTCTTTGTGTCTGTCTCTGCGTCTCTGTCTCTGTGTGTCTTTCTCTGCATCTCTATGCGTCTGTCTCTGTGTGTCAGTCTCCGTGTGTGTCAGTCTCCGTGTGTGTCAGTCTCTGTGTCTTTCTCTGCATCTCTGTGTCTTTCTCTGGTCTGTGTGTGTCAGTCTCCATGTGTCTCAGTCTCCGTGTGTGTCAGTCTCCGTGTGTGTCAGTCTCTGTGTCTTTCTCTGCGTCTCTGTGTCTTTCTCTGGTCTCTGGGTGTCTGTCTCTGTGTGTGTCTCAGTCTCCCTGTGTGTCAGTCTCTGTGTGTCAGTCGCTGTGTGTCAGTCTCTGTGTGTCAGTCTCTGTGTCTTTCTCTGCATCTCTGTGTGTCTGTCTCTCTGTGTCTTTCTCTGGGTGTCTGTCTCTGTGTGTGTCTGTCTCTGTGTGTGTCTGTCTCTGTCTTTTTCTGCATCTCTGTGTGTCTGTCTCTGTCTTTTTCTGCATCTGTGTGTGTCAGTCTCTGTGTGTGTCAGTCTCTGTGTGTCAGTCTCTGTGTGTGTCTGTCTCTGTGTGTGTCTGTCTCTGTATGTCTGTCTCTGTGTGTGTCAGTCTCTGTGTGTGTCAGTCTCTGTCTTTTTCTGCGTCTCTGTGTGTCAGTCTCTCTGTGTGTCAGTCTCTGTGTGTCTGTCTCTGTGTGTCTGGCTCTGCATCTCTATGTGTCAGTCTCTGTGTGTCAGTCTCTCTGTGTGTGTCAGTCTCTGTGTGTGTCTGTCTCTGTGTGTGTCTGTCTCTGTGTGTGTCAGTCTCTCTGTGTGTCAGTCTCTGTCTTTTTCTGCATCTCTGTGTGTCAGTCTCTGTGTGTCAGTCTCTGTGTGTCAGTCTCTGTCTTTTTCTGCGTCTCTGTGTGTCAGTCTCTCTGTGTGTCAGTCTCTGTGTGTCAGTCTATGTGTGTGTCTGTCTCTGTCTTTTTCTTCGTCTCTGTGTGTCAGTCTCTCTGTGTGTCAGTCTCTGTTTGTCAGTCTCTGTGTGTCTGTCTCTGTGTGTGTCAGTCTCTGTCTTTTTCTGCGTCTCTGTGTGTCAGTCTCTCTGTGTGTCTGTCTCTGTGTGTCTGTCTCTGTGTGTCTTTCTCTGCATCTCTATGCGTCTGTCTCTGTGTGTCAGTCTCTGTGTCTTTCTCTGCATCTCTGTGTCTTTCTCTGGTCTGTGTGTGTCTCAGTCTCCGTGTGTGTCAGTCTCCGTGTGTGTCAGTCTCCGTGTGTGTCAGTCTCTGTGTCTTTCTCTGCGTCTCTGTGTCTTTCTCTGGTCTCTGGGTGTCTGTCTGTGTGTGTGTGTCAGTCTCTGTGTGTCAGTCTCTGTGTGTCAGTCTCTGTGTGTCAGTCTCTGTGTCTTTCTCTGCATCTCTGTGTGTCTGTCTCTCTGTGTCTTTCTCTGGGTGTCTGTCTCTGTGTGTGTCTGTCTCTGTGTGTGTCTGTCTCTGTGTGTGTCTGTGTCTGTCTTTTTCTGCATCTCTGTGTGTCTGTCTCTGTCTTTTTCTGCATCTCTGTGTGTCAGTCTGTGTGTATCAGTCTCTGTGTGTGTCTGTCTCTGTCTTTTTCTGCGTCTCTGTGTGTCAGTCTCTCTGTGTGTCTGTCTCTGTGTGTCTGGCTCTGCGTTTCTGTGCGTCAGTCTCCGTGTGTGTCAGTCTCCGTGTGTCTGTCTCTGTCTTTCTCTGCATCTGTGTGTGTCTGTCTCTGTCTTTTTCTGCATTTCTGTGTGTCTGTCTCTCTGTGTGTGTCAGTCTCTCTGTGTGTCAGTCTCTGTGTGTGTCAGTCTCTGCGTGTGTCAGTCTCTGCGTGTCTGTCTCTCTGTGTGTCAGTCTCTCTGTGTCAGTCTCTCTGTGTGTCAGTCTCTCTGTGTGTCTGTCTCTCTGTGTCTGTCTCTCTGTGTGTCAGTCTCTCTGTGTCAGTCTCTCTGTGTCAGTCTCTCTGTGTGTCTGTCTCTCTGTGTGTCTGTCTCTGTGTGTCTGTCTCTCTGTGTGTCAGTTTCTGTGTGTCAGTCTCTGTGTGTCAGTCTCTGTGTCTTTCTCTGCATCTCTGTGTGTCTGTCTCTCTGTGTCTTTCTCTGGGTGTCTGTCTCTGTGTGTGTCTGTCTCTCTGTGTGTCAGTTTCTGTGTGTCAGTCTCTCTGTGTGTCAGTCTCTCTGTGTGTCAGTCTTTGTGTGTCTGTCTCTCTGTGTGTCAGTCTCTCTGTGTCAGTCTCTCTGTGTCAGTCTCTCTGTGTCTGTCTCTGTGTGTCAGTTTCTGTGTGTCAGTCTCTGTGTGTGTCAGTCTCTCTGTGTCAGTCTCTCTGTGTGTCAGTCTCTCTGTGTGTCTGTCTCTCTGTGTGTCTGTCTCTGTGTGTCTGTCTCTCTGTGTGTCAGTTTCTGTGTGTCAGTCTCTCTGTGTGTCAGTCTCTGTGTGTCAGTCTCTCTGTGTGTCAGTCTCTCTGTGTGTCTGTCTCTCTGTGTGTCTGTCTCTCTCTGTGTCAGTCTCTCTGTGTCAGTCTCTCTGTGTGTCAGTTTCTGTGTGTCTGTCTCTCTCTGTGTTAGTCACTGTGTGTCAGTCTCTCTGTGTCAGTCTCTGTGTGTCTGTCTCTGTGTGTCAGTCTCTGTGTGTCAGTTTCTGTGTGTCTGTCTCTCTCTGTGTTAGTCACTGTGTGTCAGTCTCTCTGTGTCAGTCTCTGTGTGTCTGTCTCCGTGTGTCAGTCTCTGTGTGTCAGTTTCTGTGTGTCTGTCTCTCTCTGTGTTAGTCACTGTGTGTCAGTCTCTCTGTGTCAGTCTCTGTGTGTCTGTCTCTGTGTGTCAGTCTCTGTGTGGCAGTTTCTGTGTGTCAGTCTCTGTGTGTCAGTCTCTGTGTGTCTGTCTCTGTGTGTCTGTCTCTCTGTGTGTCTGTCTCTCTGTGTGTCAGTCTCTCTGTGCCTGTATCATTCTGCACCTTGATTGATGCAGTGGTTGATGATGTCTTTTGTAGCATGTTCTCTGACATGTGTGGCACTATGAACAGCTGTTTGACTGCCGTCTGCTTTCTGCATGTACGTACTGAGTCCTTTGTCCGTGGAGTGCAGGTCAGTCTGGCGCCTGCCAGGGGCGATGAGGAGGATGATTTGAAAGAAATGGTCCTAATGGGGCAGTGGAACGTGCAGGAGATTGGGAGATAAGACTGGCCCAGGATGGACAGAGGAAGGAAATGTTGCAGTTACGCTGCGGAACTGACAGGATAAATAGACAGGTCTGAAATCACAGCCACACACACACACACACACACGCTCTCTCACAATCTGTCACCTTGAGGAGGCACATTCCTCACTTGTTGCAATCTGTTTCCAGGAGGATGGAAGTCGACGGGAGAGAGAGAATGTCACTCCGAGTTAGTGTCTACACCTATCTCCTGTTATTGGTGCTGAGAACAGGTAAGACGACAGTTATATCATGAGAACATTATCAGAAAGCCAGGGATTGTCAGGAATTAATGAGTTCCCAGTTAGCCTGGTTAATTTCCGATAGTGACTCTGCTTTGATCCTCGGGGTTTTGGTTTTTGTGCTGTCAGCAATCAGTAAAGTTTCTAACAAGTTTCGGACAAGTTTTATCCAATATCGTATTCTCCCAGAGGAGTTTCCAAACTCCTGACTCCCAGAGGTGGCTGCAGTACAGGACGTATCAGAATCTGGATTTCTGAAGTACTTCCTGCCTTCATTTCCGAAAGAATTGCCTTATACACCAAGCGTACTCCCTGCTTGGCATGTTTCCCGGGAATATGTGGGCTGCTGGCTGAGGGACTGTGGTTTGGGAGACAGCGGCACTCCCCTTGTGTTCATGTGTGTGTGTGTGAGACAGTGTGTGTGTGAGTGTGAACGCGCGTGTGAGAGAGTGTGTGTGTGTGAGACAGTGTGTATGTGAGTGTGTCTCTCTGTCGGTGTGTGTGTGAGTGTGAACGTGCGTGTGAGAGAGAGAGTGTGAGTGTGTGTGAGAGAGAGTGTGAGTGTGTGTGTGAACAAGTTTGTGTGTGTGAGCATGTGTGTGAGAGAGAGTGTGAATGTTTTTGTGTGTGAGAGAGACTGTGTGTGTGTGAGTGTGTGTGTTTGTGAGAGTGTGTGTGAGTGTGTGTGTATTTAAGTGTGTGTGCGTGAAAGAGAGTGTGAATTAGTGTATGTAAGTGCATGTGTGAATGTGTGTGAGAGAGAGTGTGTGTGTATTTGTGAGTGTGTGTGTGAGAGAAAGTGTGTGTGTTTGTGTGTGTAAGTGTGTGTGTGTTTGTGTGTGTAAGTGTGTGTGTGTGAGAGAGTGTGTGTGAGTGTGCTTGTATGAGAGAGATAGAGATAGAGAGAGAGTGTGTGTGTTTGTGTGTCTAAGTGTGTGTGAGAGAGAGAGTGTGTGTGAGTGTGCTTGTGTGTGAGAGATAGAGAGATAGAGGGAGAGTGTGTGTGTTTTTGTGTGAGGGCGAGAGAGAGTGTGTTTTGTGTGTGAGTGAGAGAGACAGTGTGTGTGTTTGTGTGTGCAAGTGTGTGTGTGAGTGTGTGAGAGTGTGTGTGTAAGAGAGAGTGAGTGTGTGAGTGTGTGTGAGTGAGAGAGGGTGTGTGTATTTGTGAGTGTGTGTGTGAGAGAAAGTGTGTGTGTTTGTGTGTGTAAGTGTGTGTGTGTGAGAGAGAGAGTGTGTGTGAGTGTGCTTGTGTGAGAGAGATAGAGATAGAGAGAGTGTGTGTGTTTGTGTGACTAAGTGTGTGTGTGAGAGAGAGAGTGTGTGTGAGTGTGCTTGTGTGAGAGAGATAGAGATAGAGAGAGAGTGTGTGTGTTTGTGTGTGCAAGCATGTATGTGTGAGAGAGAGTGTGTGTGAGTGTGCTTGTGTGAGAGAGAGAGACAGAGTGTGTGTTTGTGTGTGTGTTAGAGTGTGTGTGTGTGTGAGTGTGTATGTAGGAGAGAGAGAGTGAGTGTGTGTGTAAGAGAGACAGTGTATGAGTGTGTGAGATAGAGTGTGTGAGTGTGTGAGAGAGAGTGTGTGTGAGTGTGCTTGTGTGTGAGAGAGAGTGTGTGTTTGTGAATATGTGTGTGTGTTAGAGTGGGTGTGTGTGTAAGAGAGAGAGAGAGAGAGTGAGCGTGTGTGTAAGAGAGACAGTGTATGAGTGTGTGTGAGAGAGAATGTGTGTGTGTGAGTGTGTGTGTGTGAGTGTGTGAGAGAGAGTGTGTGTGAGTATGTGTGTGAGTGTTTTTGTGTGTGTGTGAGAGTGTGCGTTTGTGTGTGTAAGTGCGTGTTTGTGTGTGTGTGTAAAAGAGTGTGTGAATTTGTGTATGTAAGTACATGTGTGAGTGTGTGTGTGTGTGAGAGAGTGTGTGTGTGAGTGTGCTTGTGTGTGAGAGATAGAGAGATAGAGGGAGAGTGTGCGTGTTTTTGTGTGAGGGAGAGAGAGTGTGTGTGTTTGTGTGTGCAAGCATGTATGTGTGAGAGAGAGTGTGTGTGAGTGTGCTTGTGTGAGAGAGAGACGGAGTGTGTGTTTGTGTGTGTTTTAATGTGTGTGTGTTAGAGTGTGTGTGTGTGAGTGTGTATGTAAGAGAGAGAGAGAGTGAGCGTGTGTGTAAGAGAGACAGTGTATGAGTGTGTGAGATAGAGTGTGTGAGTGTGTGTGTGTGTGAGAGAGAGAGAGTGTGTGTTTGTGTGCGTGAGTGAATATGTATGTGTGTTAGAATGGGTGTGTGTGTGTAAGAGAGAGAGAGAGTGAGCGTGTGTGTCAGAGAGACAGTGTATGAGTGTGTGTGAGAGAGAATGTGTGTGAGTATGTGTGTGAGTGTTTTTGTGTGTGTGTGTGTGTGTGTAAGTGTGTGTGTGTTTAAGTGTGAGTGTGTTTGTCTGTGTGTGTGTAAGTGTGTGTGTACGTGTATGTGTGTGTGTAAGTGTACGTGTGAGAGTGTGGTTGTGTGTGTGTGTGTTAGTGTGTGTGTTAGTGTGTGTGTTAGTGTGTGTTAGTGTGTGTATGTGTGTTTAAGTGTGAGTGTGTTTGTCTGTGTGTGTGTACGTGTGTGAGTGTGTGTAAGTGTATGTGTGTGAGTGTGTTTGTCTGTGTGTGTGTAAGTGTGTGTGTAAGTGTGTGTGTTAGTGTGTGTGTAAGTGTGTGTGTGTGTTAGTGTGTGTGTTAGTGTGTGTGTGTGTTAGTGTGTGTGTTAGTGTGTGTATGTGTGTTTAAGTGTGAGTGTGTTTGTCTGTGTGTGTGCACGTGTGTGAGTGTGTGTAAGTGTATGTGTGTGAGTGTGTTTGTCTGTGTGTGTGTGTGTGTTAGTGTGTGTGTGTAAGTGTATGTGTGAGAGTGTGGTTGTGTGTGTGTGTCAGTGTGTGTGTTAGTGTGTGTTTTAGTGTGTGTGTGTAAGTGTGTGAGTGTGTAAGTGCATGTGTTAGTGTGTGTGTTAGTGTGTGTATGTGTGTTTAAGTGTGAGTGTGTTTGTCTGTGTGTGTGTACGTGTGTGAGTGTGTGTAAGTGTATGTGTGTGAGTGTGTTTGTCTGTGTGTGTGTGTGTGTAAGTGTGTGAGTGTGTAAGTGTGTGAGTGTGTAAGTGTGTGAGTGTGTAAGTGTATGTGTTAGTGTGTGTGTGTGTGTGTGTGTTAGTGTGTTAGTGTGTGAGTGTGTAAGTGTGTGAGTGTGTAAGTGTGTGTGTGTGTGTGTATGAGGGAGAATGGAATGCTGATGGATTGAGTCAAACCAGCTGATGTTTTGAACACACAGAGCTGAATGTGACCTTTCTGAGCTGCTGCACTGGGCAATCGAGCTCCATTTGTCTGCATCATCATCTAGTAACAGAACGGTTACCCTCAGTACCATCTGAACTCCATGATGCAGTTCCACATTGACAATGGTCAGAAAGGGAGTCCCTCTGTCAGGGATCCTGTTTAAAGAGGGAGTCTCTCTGTCAGGGATCCTGTTTAGAACATAGAACATTACAGCGCAGTACAGGACCTTCAGCCCTCGATGTTGCGCAGACCTGTAAAACCATCTGACCTACACTATTCCATTTTCATCCATATGTCTATCCAATGACCACTTAAATGCCCTTAAAGTTGGCGAGTCTACTACTGTTGCAGGCAGGGCGTTCCACGCCCCTACTACTCTCTGAGTAAAGAAACTACCTCTCACATCTGTCCAATATCTATCACCCCTCAACTTAAAGCTATGTCCCCTCGTGTTTGCCATCATCATCCGAGGAAAAAGATTCTCACTATCCACCCTATCTAACCCTCTGATTATCTTATATGTCTCTATTAAGTCACCTCTCCTCCTCCTTCTCTCCAACGAAAACAACCTCAAGTCCCTCAGCCTTTCCTCGTAAGACCTTCCCTCCATACCAGGCAACATCCTAGTAAATCTCCTCTGCACCCTTTCCATAGCTTCCACATCCTTCCTATAATGTGGTGACCAGAACTGCACGCAATACTCCAGGTGCGGTCTCACCAGAGTTTTGTACAGCTGCAGCATGACCTCGTGGCTCCGAAACTCAATCCCCCTACTAATAAAAGCTAACACACCATATGCCTTCTTAACAGCTCTATTAACCTGGGTAGCAACTTTCAGGGATTTATGTACCTGGACACCAAGATCTCTCTGTTCATCTACACTACCAAGAATCTTCCCATTAGCCCAGTACTCTGCATTCCTGTTACTCCTTCCAAAGTGAATCACCTCGCACTTTTCCGCATTAAACTCCATTTGCCATCTCTCAGCCCAGCTCTGCAGCCTATCTATGTCCCTCTGTAACCTACAACACCCTTCGACACTATCCACAACTCCACCGACCTTCGTGTCATCCGCAAATTTACTAACCCACCCTTCTACACCCTCATCCAGGTCATTTATAAAAATGACAAACAGCAGTGGCCCCAAAACAGATCCTTGCGGTACACCACTAGTAACTAAACTCCAGGATGAACATTTGCCATCAACCACCACCCTCTGTCTTCTTTCAGCTAGCCAATTTCTGATCCAAAGCACTAAATCACCTTCAACCCCATACTTCCGTATTTTCTGCAATAGCCTACCGTGGGGAACCTTATCAAACGCCTTACTGAAATCCATATACACCACATCCATTGCTTTACCCTCATCCACCTGTTTGGTCACCTTCTCAAAAAACTCAATAAGGTTTGTGAGGCACGACCTACCCTTCACAAAACCGTGCTGACTATCGCTAATGAACTTACTCTTTTCAAGATGATTATAAATCCTATCTCTTATATCCTTTTCCAACATTTTACCCACAACTGAAGTAAGGCTCACAGGTCTATAATTACCAGGGCTGTCTCTACTCCCCTTCTTGAACAAGGGGACAACATTTGCTATCCTCCAGTCTTCCGGCACTACTCCTGTCGACAATGACGACATAAAGATCAAGGACAAAGGCTCTGCAATCTCCTCCCTGGCTTCCCAGAGAATCTTAGGATAAATCCCATCTTGCCCAGGGGTCTTATCTATTTTCACACTTTCCAAAATTGATAACACCTCCTCCTTGTGAACCTCAATCCCATCTAGCCTAGTAGCCTGAATCTCAGTATTCTCCTCGACAACATTTTCTTTCTCTACTGTAAATACTGATGAAAAATATTCATTTAACGCTTCCCCTATCTCCTCTGATTCCACACACAACTTCCCACTACTATCCTTGATTGGCCCTAATCTAACTCTAGTCATTCTTTTATTCCTGATATACCTATAGAAAGCCTTAGGGTTTTCCCTGATCCTATCCGCCAATGACTTCTCGTGTCCTCTCCTTGCTCTTCTTAGCCCTCCCTTTCGATCCTTCCTGGCTAGCTTGTAACTCTCAAGCGCCCTAACTGAGCCTTCACGTCTCATCCTAACATAAGCCTTCTTCTTCCTCTTGACAAGCACTTCAACTTCTTTAGTAAACCACGGCTCCCTCGCTCGACAACTTCCTCCCTGCCTGACAGGTACATACTTATCAAGGACACGCAGTAGCTGCTCCTTGAATAAGCTCCACATTTCGTTTGTGCCCATCCCCTGCAGTTTCCTTCCCCATCCTACGCATCCTAAATCTTGCCTAATCGCATCATAATTTCCTTTCCCCCAGCTATAATTCTTGCCCTGCGGTATATACCTGTCCCTGCCCATCGCTAAGGTAAACCTAACCGAATTGTGGTCACTATCACCAAAGACGGAGTCTCTCCGTCAGGGATCCAGTTTAAAGAGGGAGTTTCTCCATCAGGGATCCTGTTTAAAGAAGGAGTCTCTCTCTCTCAGGGATCCTGTTTAAAGAGGGAGTCTCTCTGTCAAGGACCCTGTTTAAAGAGGGAGTCTCTCCATCAGGGATCCTGTTTAAAGATGGAGTCTCTCCGGTTAGGAATGCCAACCATCCTCCCACTCTGCACACGTGGAAATGTCTTGTGTACATGCAGGTGGATTTGTTTGAGTAACATATTTGGAGATTTAACTTTGCTCTTTCTAATCTAGCACTGTCTGTGAAGTTGAACATTGCCCCGTCCTCAGGTTATATCCAACTGGACGAAAACAAGGTCTTCATCTGTAAAGGTCAGTATCAGAGTGGAGACTGGCAGGGAGTGACAGAGCTTTCACACTTACACACACTCACACTCAAACACTCACACACTCACTCAAACAGGCACACACTCACTCACACTCAAACAGGCACACACTCACTCACACTCAAACAGGCACACACTCACACAAACACACTCAAACACTCACACACACACACACACTCAAACACTCAAACACACACACACACAAACACACTCAAACATTCAAACACACACACAAACACACTCAAACATTCAAACACACTCAAACACTCACACAAACACTCACACACAACACACTCACACACACACACACACACACACACACACACTCAAACACACACACACACACACACACACACCACATCTCACACACACACACAAACACCACACACACTCACTCCAAACACTCACACACACACACACTCACACACACACACTCACACTCACTCAAACACTCACTCACTCACACACAACACACTCACACACACACACTCAAACACTCACACTCACAACACACACACTCACACACACACACACTCACACTCACACACACACTCAAACACCACACTCACACACTCACACACACCACACACACTCACACACCACACACACACCACACACACCCCCACTCACACCAACACACACCACACTCAACACTCACAACACACCACACACACACTCACACACTCACTCAAACACACACTCAAACACTCACCTCAAACACTCACACTCCACACACTCACACACTCACACACTCACACACTCAAACTCTCACACACACAACTCTCACACACTCACACACTCACACTCACACACACTCACACACTCACACTCTCACACTCACACACTCTCACACACTCACACTCTCACTCTCACACACTCACACTCTCACACTCACTCCACACACTCAAACACACACACACTCACACACTCACACTCACAAACACTCACACCAACACTCACACACACACACACACACACACACACACACACACACACACTCACACACTCACACTCTCACAAACACACACGCTCAAAAACACTCACACTCAAACACTCGCACACACACTCAAACACACACTCACACACTCAAACACACACTCACACACTCAAACACACACTCACACACTCACACTCACACTCAAACACTCACACACTCACTCAAACACTCACACTCTCACTCACTCACACTCTCACACACTCACACACTCACACTCACACTCTCACACTCTCACACTCTCACACTCTCACACTCTCACACTCTCACACTCTCACACACTCACACTCTCACACTCTCACACTCTCACTCTCTCACTCTCTCACTCTCTCACTCTCTCACTCTCACACTCTCTCACTCTCTCACTCTCACTCTCACACTCTCACACTCTCACTCTCACACTCTCTCACTCTCACTCTCTCACTCTCTCACTCTCTCACTCTCACACTCTCACTCTCTCACTCTCTCACTCTCACACTCTCACACTCTCACACTCTCACTCTCTCACTCTCTCACTCTCACACTCTCACACTCTCACACTCTCACACTCTCACACACTCACACTCTCACACTCTCACACACTCACACTCTCACACTCTCACACTCTCACACTCTCACTCTCTCACACTCTCACTCTCTCACACTCACACACTCTCACACTCTCACACTCTCACTCTCTCACTCTCACACTCTCACACTCTCACACTCTCACACTCTCACACTCACACTCTCACACTCACACTCTCACACTCTCACACTCACACTCTCACACTCTCACACACTCACACACTCACACTCTCACTCTCTCACACTCTCACTCTCTCACTCTCTCACTCTCACACTCTCACACTCTCACTCTCTCACTCTCACACTCTCACACTCTCACTCTCACACTCTCACACTCTCTCACTCTCACTCTCTCACTCTCTCACTCTCACACTCTCACTCTCTCACTCTCACACTCTCACACTCTCACACTCTCACACTCTCACTCTCTCACTCTCACACTCTCACACTCTCACTCTCTCACTCTCACACTCTCACACTCTCACACTCACACTCTCACACTCTCACACTCTCACACTCACACTCTCACACTCACACTCACACTCTCACACTCACACTCTCACACTCTCACACTCTCACACTCACACTCTCACACTCACACTCTCACACTCTCACACACTCACACTCACACACACTCACACTCTCACACACTCACACTCTCACACTCTCACACTCTCACTCTCTCACTCTCTCACACTCACACTCTCTCACACTCACACTCTCACACTCTCACACTCTCACACTCTCACACTCACACTCACACTCTCACACTCACACTCTCACACACTCACACTCTCACACTCTCACACTCTCACACTCTCACACTCTCACACTCTCACACTCACACTCTCACTCTCACACTCTCACACTCTCACACACTCACACTCTCACACTCTCACACTCTCACACTCTCACTCTCTCACACTCACACTCTCACACTCACACTCTCACACTCTCACACACTCACACTCTCACACACTCACACTCTCACACTCTCACACTCTCACACTCTCACACTCTCACTCTCTCACTCTCTCACTCTCTCACACTCTCACACTCTCACACTCTCACTCTCTCACTCTCTCACACTCTCACACTCTCACACTCTCACACTCTCACACTCTCACTCTCTCACTCTCTCACACTCACACACTCTCACACTCTCACTCTCACACTCTCACTCTCTCACTCTCTCACACTCACACACTCTCACACTCTCACTCTCACACTCTCACACTCTCACACTCTCACACTCTCACACTCACACTCTCACACTCTCACACTCTCACACTCTCACACTCTCACACTCTCACACTCACACTCTCACACTCTCACACTCTCACACTCTCACTCTCTCACACTCACACACTCTCACACTCTCACTCTCTCACTCTCACACTCTCACACTCTCACACTCTCACTCTCACACTCTCACTCTCACACTCTCACACTCTCACACTCTCACACTCTCACACTCTCACACTCACACTCTCACACTCACACTCTCACACTCTCACACACTCACACTCTCACACTCACACACTCTCACACTCTCACTCTCTCACACTCACACACTCTCACACTCTCACACACTCACACTCTCACACTCTCACACACTCACACACTCACATACACACTCTCACACACACTCAAAAACACTCACACTCAAACACTCGCACACACACTCAAACACACACTCACACACTCACACTCACACTCAAACACTCACTCAAACACTCACTCAAACACTCAAACACTCACACTCTCACACACACACTCTCACACACTCACACACACACTCTCACACACTCACACACACACTCAAAAACACTCACACTCAAAAACACTCACACTCAAACACTCGCACACTCAAACACACACTCACACACTCAAACACACACTCACACACTCAAACACACACTCAAACACTCACACTCAAACACTCACTCGCACACTCACTCGCACACTCACTCAAACACTCACTCAAACACTCACACTCTCACACTCTCACACACTCACACACTCACACTCTCACACTCTCACACACTCACACTCTCACACACTCACACACTCACACACTCACACACTCACACACTCACACTCTCACACACACTCAAAACACACACTCAAACACTCACACACTCAAACACTCACACACTCAAACACTCTCACTCAAATACTCACACACTCACAAACACACTCAAACACACTCACACTCAAACATTCACACACACACAAACACACTCAAACACTCAAACACACTCAAACACACACTCAAACACACTCAAACACACGCACTCAAACACTCACTCACACTCAAACACTCTCACACTCAAACATTCAAACACACACACAAACACTCACGCACTCAAACACGCACTCAAACACACACTCAAACACTCACGCACTCAAACACTCACGCACTCAAACACTCACGCACTCAAACACTCACGCACTCAAACACTCACACTCAAACACTCACACTCAAACACTCACGCACTCACTCAAACACACTCAAACACTCACACACACTCACTCAAACATCCACGCACTCAAAACACTCAATCACTCAAAATCTCACGCACTCAAACACTCACGCACTCACTCAAACACTCGCACTCAATCACACTCAAACACTCACACTCACACTCAAACACTCGCACACACACTCAAACACACACTCACTCTCACACTCACACACACACACTCACACACACTCAAACACTCACACTCAAACTCACTCAAACACTCGCACGCACACTCAAAAACACTCACACTCAAACACTCGCACACACACTCAAACACACACTCACACACTGAAACACTCACACTGAAACACTCACACTCAAACACACACACTCACACTCTCACACACTCACTCACATTTATACACACTCAAAACACTCACACTCAAACACTCACACTCAAAAACACTCATACTCAAACACTCTCACACACACTCACACTCTCACACACACTCACACTCTCACACACACTCAAACACTCTCACACACACACACTCAAAAACACTCATACTCAAACACTCTCACACACACTCAAACACTCTCACACACACTCAAACACTCTCACACACACTCACACACTCAAACACACTCAAACACACTCAAACACACTCAAACACACTCACACACACACTCAAAAACACTCACACTCAAAAACACTCACACTCAAAAACACTCACACTCAAAAACACTCACACTCAAACACTCACACTCAAACACTCACACACACACTCAAACACTCTCACACACACTCAAACACTCTCACACACACTCAAACACTCTCACACACACACACACACACTCACACACTCATACACTCACACACTCACATTCAAACACTCTCACACTCACATTCAAACACTCTCACACACACTCAAACACACACTCAAACACTCATACACTCACACACTCATACACTCACACACTCACATTCAAACACTCTCACACTCACACACACTCTCACACACACTCAAACACAAACATTCACACACTCTCACACTCACTCAAACACTCACAGACACACTCAAACACTCACAGACACACTTAAACACACTCACACTCAAATGCTCTCACTCACACTCAATGACAATCGAGGCCCCCTCTAGCTGCCGTTCTGATGAAGAATTTATTTTCCCCTGACAGTTGAAGATGGCGAAGCTGATGAATTCATGTGGTATAAACCGGATGGTGGAGAGATTGAGGAAAATGAAGATGATCGCTTTATAGTGACGAGTAATGAATATGATTCCCAACTTCAGATCGTGAAAGCACAGACAACAGACAATGGATTTTATGAATGTGTAGCCATAACAGATGAAGGGGACAGACTGAGCAAATCTCTCCGCGTCGAGGTCATACGTAAGACTCGATAATCGTTTTATCATGAACTCCTTTCTCCGAACCTTGGGACAGAGACGAGTCAGTTCAAACTCCGTGGGAGAAAATCCCATGGAGCTTTCTCCCACTTTCAACTTCTCATCTAGTTTATCAAATCACCCACTCCCAATCCCGAAAGTCTTTTCAAAATAGTGGCCGTGGGATCTTTTACACCCACCCGAGAGGGCAGGCGAGGGTCTCGGTTTAATGTCTCATCTGAAAGACGGCACCTCCAACAGTGCAGCACTCCCTCAGTACTGACCCTCCGACAGTGCAGCACTCCCTCAGTACTGACCCTCCGACAGTGCGGCGCTCCCTCAGTACTGACCCTCCGACAGTGCGGCGCTCCCTCAGTACTGACCCTCCGACAGTGCAGCACTCCCTCAGTACTGACCCTCTGACAGTGCAGCACTCCCTCAGTACTGACCCTCCGACAGTGCAGCACTCCCTCAGTACTGACCCTCCGACAGTGCGGCGCTCCCTCAGTACAGTGCCGAGTTTGCTTGGTACAGTTGCTGAGAGGGTCAGCCTGGATGTTGCGCTCAGATCTCTGCAGTGGGGAACTTGACTCACTATCCCCTGAGGGAGTGATGAGGGAGCCCCACCCCCGGGGCCGTGATCGGCCCCGGCTCTGCAGACCTAGTGGGGAAGAGATGGGGGTGGGGACAGAATGCCAATTAAACAAAGCTGACAGTGTTCATGTTTGTTAGCTTAGTGCTGACAGTTTCTGATTGTTTTATTACACAGAAATGATGACATTCCAGGATGTCAGCCAGAACCCGCAGTTTGATGAAGGGGAAACTGCAATCCTGCTCTGTAAAGTTATTGGGATTCCTGAGCCAACAGTGTCCTGGACACGATCTGGTCGAGATGTCACGCAGAGAGGTGACGGTAGGTGCATCAGTCCGTGGTGGGAGGGGGGGGGAGGGGGCTGTGATTTAGGGTGGAGATCAAGGCGATGGTGTTGTTGTGGGGGCAGCTCTCCCCCCCGGCACTCCCAGCAATCGTCAGCTAATTTCACTGGAACGGTCGGGGGGCCCGGAGTTAACATCCAATGGTCTTCATGGATCAGTTAGAGATCTCAAAGACCCCGGTCACCCATCACCCACTCCTACTCGCTGTCACTCACTGCCTCCCGGTCCAGAAACAGATCCATTTCAAAATTCTCATCCTTGTGTTCAAATCCCTCCAGGGCCTCCTCACTTCCCCTCCCTCTCTCTGTAACCTCCTCCAGCCCCCTTCAACACTCCCTATCTCTGTAACTTCCTCCAGCCCCTACAACCCTCCCTATCTGTTAAACCTCCTCCAGCCCCTACAACCCTCCCTATCTCTGTAACCTCCTCCAGCCCCCTTCAACCCTCCCAATCTCTGTAACCTCCTCCAGCCCCGACAACCCTCCCGATCTGTTAAACCTCCTCCAGCCCCTACAACCCTCCCTATCTCTGTAACCTCCTCCAGCCCCTACAACCCTCCCTATCTCTGTAACTTCCTCCAGCCCCTACAACCCTCCCTATCTGTTAAACCTCCTCCAGCCCCTACAACCCTCCCTATCTCTGTAACCTCCTCCAGCCCCTACAACCCTCCCTATCTCTGTAACCTCCTCCAGCCCCTACAACCCTCCCTATCTCTGTAACCTCCTCCAGCCCCCTTCAACCCTCCCTATCTGTTAAACCTCCTCCAGCCCCTACAACCCTCCCTATCTCTGTAACTTCCTCCAGCCCCTACAACCCTCCCTATCTGTTAAACCTCCTCCAGCCCCTACAACCCTCCCTGTCTCTGTAACCTCCTCCAGCCCCCTTCAACCCTCCCTATCTCTGTAACCTCCTCCAACCCCAACAACCCTCCCTATCTCTGTAACCTCCTCCAGCCCCTTCAACCCTCCCTATCTCTGTAACTTCCTCCAGCCCCCTTCAACCCTCCCTATCTCTGTAACCTCCTCCAGCCCCTACAACCCTCCCTATCTCTGTAACTTCCTCCAGCCCCCTTCAACCCTCCCTATCTCTGTAACCTTCTCCAGCCCCTTCAACCCTCCCTATCTCTGTAACCTCCTCCAGCCCCTACAACCCTCCCTATCTCTGTAACCTCCTCCAGCCCCTTCAACCCACCCTATCTCTGTAACCTCCTCCAGCTCCTGCAACCCTCCCTATCTCTGTAACCTCCTCCAGCCCCAACAACCCTCCCTATCTCTGCAACCTCCTCCAGCCCTGTTCAACCCTCCCTATCTCTGTAACCTACTCCAGCCCCTACAACCCTCCCTATCTCTGCAACCTCCTCCAGCCCTGTTCAACCCTCCCAATCTCTGTAACCTCCTCCAGCCCCTACAACCCTCCCTATCTCTGCAACCTCCTCCAGCCCCTACAACCCTCCCTATCTCTGTAACCTCCTCCAGCCCCTACAACCCTCCCTATCTCTGTTACCTCCTCCAGCCCCTACAACCCTCCCTCTCTCTGTAACCTTTTCCAGCCCCTACAACCCACCCTCTCTATGCAACCTCCTCCAGCCCCCTTCAACCCTCCCTTTCTCTGTTACCTCCTCCAGCCCCTACAACCCTCCCTCTCTCTGTAACCTTTTCCAGCCCCTACAACCCACCCTCTCTCTGCAACCTCCTCCAGCCCCCTTCAACCCTCCCTATCTCTGTAACCTCCTCCAGCCCCGACAACCCTCCCTATCTCTGAAACCACCTCCAGCCCCCACAACCCTCCCGATTTCTGGAACCTCCTCCTGCCCACACAACCCTCCCTATCTCTGTAACCTCCTCCAGCTCCTACAACCCTCCCTATCTCTGTAACCTCCTCCAGCATCTACAACCCACCCTATCTCTGGAACCTCCTCCAGCTCCAACAACCCTCCCTATCTCTGTAACCTCCTCCAGCATCTACAACCCACCCTATCTCTGTAACCTCCTCCAGCCCACACAACCCTCCCTATCTCTGTAACCTCCTCCAGCTCCTACAACCCTCCCTATCTCTGTAATCTCCTCCAGCATCTACAACCCACCCTATCTCTGGAACCTCCTCCAGCTCCAACAACCCTCCCTATCTCTGCAACCTCCTTCAGCATCTACAACCCACCCTATCTCTGTAACCTCCTCCAGCCCCTACAACTCTCCCTATCTCTGTAACCAACCCCAGCCTCTACAACCCTCCCTATCTCTGTAACCTCCTCCAGCCCCAACAACCCTCCCTTTCTCTGTAACCTCCTCCAGCCCCTACAACTCTCCCTATCTCTGTAACCTCCTCCAGTCCCTACAACCCTCCCTATCTCTGTAACCTACTCCAGCCCCGACAACCCTCCCTATCTCTGTAATCTCCTCCAGCCCCTCCAACCCTCCCTATCTCTGTAACCTCCTCCAGCCCCTACAACCCTCCCTATCTCTGTAACCTCCTCCAGCCCCTACAACCCTCCCTATCTCTGTAACCTCCTCCAGCCCCTACAACCCTCCCTATCTCTGTAACCTCCTCCAGCCTCTACAACCCTCCGAGATCTCTGCGCTCCCTCCAATTCCGCCCTCTCGCCCATCCCCCGATTCCCATCGCTCCACCATTGGCGGCCGTGCCTTCAGCTGCCTGGGGGCCCTAAGCTCTGGAATTCCCTCCCTAAACCTCTCCGCCTCTCTCTCTCTCTCCTCCTTTAAGACGCTTCTTTAAAAACCGACCTCTCTGACCCGAGCTTCTAGTCTACGGTCCCTGATATCTCCTGATGTGGCTCGGGGTCAAATTCTGTCCGAAGCACCTTGGGACATTTTACTGCACTAACAGCACCAGATAAATGCAAGTAGAATAAAAGCAAAATACTGCGGATGCTGGGAATCTGAAATAAAAACAAGAAATGCTGGAAATACTCAGCAGGTCTGGCAGCATCTGTGGAGAGAGAAGCAGAGTTAACGTTTCGGGTCAGTTCCGAAGAAGGGTCACTGACCTGAAACGTTAACTCTGCTTCTCTTTCCACAGATGCTGCCAGACCTGCTGAGTGGTTCCAGCGTTTCTTGCAGGTCATTGTTGTTCTCTGGGGAAAGAGGTTTCTCCGGAATTCCCCATTGGATTTATTAGTGACTGTCTTATATTAATGGCCCCGAGTTCTGGTCTCCCCTCAGTCCTCTCTTTTCTAAAGAAAAGAGTCCCAGCCTGTTCCATCATTCCTGATAGTTATAACCTCTCAGTTTTGAGATTATCTGTGTGAATCTTTTTTGCACCTTCTCGAGTGCCTCTACGTCCAGCTTTTATGAGACCGGTACTGTGCACAGCTCTCCGTGTGGTCTAACCAAGGTATATGGAGACTGGAACTGTGCACAGCTCTCCGTGTGGTCTAACCAAGGTATATGGAGACCGGAACTGTGCACAGTGCTCCGAGTGTGGTCTAACCAAGGTATATGGAGACCGGAACTGTGCACAGTGCTCCGAGTGTGGTCTAACCAAGGTATATGGAGACTGGAACTGTGCACAGCTCTCCGTGTGGTCTAACCAAGGTATATGGAGACTGGAACTGTGCACAGCTCTCCGTGTGGTCTAACCAAGGTATATGGAGACCGGAACTGTGCACAGCTCTCCGTGTGGTCTAACCAAGGTATATGGAGACCGGAACTGTGCACAGTGCTCCGAGTGTGGTCTAAACAAGGTATATGGAGACCGGAACTGTGCACAGCTCTCCGTGTGGTCTAACCAAGGTATATGGAGACTGGAACTGTGCACAGCTCTCCGTGTGGTCTAACCAAGGTATATGGAGACCGGAACTGTGCACAGCTCTCCGTGTGGTCTAACCAAGGTATATGGAGACCGGAACTGTGCACAGTGCTCCGAGTGTGGTCTAACCAAGGTATATGGAGACTGGAACTGTGCACAGCTCTCCGTGTGGTCTAACCAAGGTATATGGAGACTGGAACTGTGCACAGTGCTCCGAGTGTGGTCTAACCAAGGTATATGGAGACCGGAACTGTGCACAGTGCTCCAAGTGTGGTCTAACCAAGGTATATGGAGACTGGAACTGTGCACAGTGCTCAGAGTGTGATCTAACCAAGGTATATGGAGATCTGAACTGTGCACAGTGCTCCGAGTGTGGTCTAACCAAGGTATATGGAGACCAGAACTGTGCTCAGTGCTCAGAGTGTGGTCTAACCAAGGTATATGGAGACCGGAACTGTGCACAGTGCTCCGAGTGTGGTCTAACCAAGGTATATGGAGACCGGAACTGTGCACAGTGCTCCGAGTGTGGTCTAACCAAGGTATATGGAGACCGGTACTGTGCACAGCTCTCCGAGTGTGGTCTAACCAAGGTATATGGAGAGCAGAACTGTGCACAGTGCTCCGAGTGTGGTCTAACCAAGGTATATGGAGAGCAGAACTGAGCACAGTGCTCCAAGTGTGGTCTAACTAAGGTATATGGAGACCGGAACTGTGCACAGTGCTCCAAGTGTTGACATGCTTTACACCGATTCTATTTCCTGAATCTTTTGCCAGGTCGTTTTCACCAACTGGCCAACAATTCCCTTGAGATCAGGAACATCGAGGTGTCAGATGCCGGTATGTACGAGTGTGTTGGTAAAATCGAGCAGAGGAACGAGCAGATTTCTTCCCCAGTCACCGTCACTGTGAACGGTAAGAATCCTTTCATTTGCCTGTGGATCACACAAAGAGTAACCTCCAGCCCTGAGAGTCCCAAACCACTTTCACTCAGATAGCTGTGGGATCTTAACCTGTTCCAGAAACTTCAGGAGTACAGAGGGAGTGCTGCACTGTCACAGGGTCAGTACTGAGGGAGTGCCGCACTGTCACAGGGTCAGTACTGAGGGAGTGCCGCACTGTCACAGGGTCAGTACTGAGGGAGTGCCGCACTGTCACAGGGTCAGTACTGAGGGAGTGCTGCACTGTCACAGGGTCAGTACTGAGGGAGTGCTGCACTGTCGGAGGGTCAGTACTGAGGGAGTGCTGCACTGTCGGAGGGTCAGTACTGAGGGAGTGCTGCACTGTCGGAGGGTCAGTACTGAGGGAGTGCCGCACTGTCGGAGGGTCAGTACTGAGGGAATGCCGCACTGTCGGAGGGTCAGTACTGAGGGAGTGCCGCACTGTCACAGGGTCAGTACTGAGGGAGTGCTGCACTGTCGGAGGGTCAGTACGGAGGGAGTGCTGCACTGTCGGAGGGTCAGTACTGAGGGAGTGCTGCACTGACGGAGGGTCAGTACTGAGGGAGTGCTGCACTGTCAGAGGGTCAGTACTGAGGGAGTGCTGCACTGTCACAGGGTCAGTACTGAGGGAGTGCTGCACTGTCGGAGGGTCAGTACGGAGGGAGTGCTGCACTGTCGGAAGGTCATTGTCTGTGAGGCTCTGCGGGACGTCCTGAGGGGCTGAAAGCTGAGAGAAAATTCCAGGGTGGTTTCTTGTTTTTATCTTTAATCTTGTCTCTGGGCCTCAATCGCGAAGCCGGACTTTGAGGCCCTGAGTGAACCGAAAACATCCCATCAGTTTCGTTTCCAGTTCCTCTGATTCCCTGTGGAACAGTCGCCCCCTGTGAGCAGTTTGATCGCTCTGGTCCACTCACAGAATCCGATCTGCTCCAGGGTGCTGGGTACGTCAGAACCGAATAATATCGGGTGTCGGCTACATTCTCAACAGCTGCACTCAGTCTCTGAACTTCTTGTGTTTCAGCTGCCCCCAAGCTCCTGTCCTCAGATACCGAGCTGCTGTACTCCTGGCTCGGGAACCCCATCAACATCTCCTGTGCCATTTGGTCTCTTCCCCACGCGGCGTTTGCTTGGACACGTGATGGCGAAGACCTTCCACTACCCATCCAGATATTCACTGTGGAGAACATGCCGGAACTAACCAGCGTCTTGGAGGTAAGTCCGTGGAAGACTCCATGAGGTTGGGGGTTTCGAACGCAGTCGTCGGAGCTGAGAGATGGGAGCAGACCCTTTCCGACCAACCAACTCAGAGCTGACACACGTCAGGAGATATTAGGGACCGGCCACCAAAAGCTCGGTCAAAGAGGTCGGATTTTGGGGAGCGTCTTAAAGGAGGAGAGAGAGAGAGAGAGGTGGAGAGGTTTAGGGAGGGAATTCCAGAGCTTAGGGCCCCCAGGCAGCTGAAGGCACGGCCGCCAATGGTGGAGCGATGGGAATCGGGGGGATGGGCGAGAGGGCGGAATTGGAGGGAGCGCAGAGATCTCGGAGGGTTGTAGGGGCTGGAGGAGGTTACAGAGCTAGGGAGGGTTGTCAGGGGCTGGAGGAGGTTACAGAGATAGGGAGGGTTGGAGGGGTTGGAGGAGGTTACAGAGATGGGGAGGGTTGTAGGGGCTGGAGGAGGTTACAGAGATAGGGAGGGTTGTAGGGGCTGGAGGAGGTTACAGAGATGGGGAGGGTTGTAGGGGCTGGAGGAGGTTACAGAGATAGGGAGGGTTGTAGGGGCCGGAGGAGGTTGTAGAGATAGGGAGGGTTGTCGGGGCTGGAGGAGGATACAGAAATAGGGAGGGTTGTAGGGGCTGGAGGAGGTTACAGAGATAGGGAGGGTTGTAGAGGCTGGAGGAGGTTACAGAGATAGGGAGGGTTGTAGGGGCTGGAGGAGGATACAGAGATAGGGAGGGTTGTAGGGGCTGGAGGAGGATACAGAGATAGGGAGGGTTGTAGGGGCTGGAGGAGGTTACAGAGATAGGAAAGGTTGTAGGGGCTGGAGGAGGTTACAGAGATAGGGAAGGTTGTCGGGGCTGGAGGAGGATACAGAGATAGGGAAGGTTGTAGGGGCTGGAGGAGGATACAGAGATAGGGAAGGTTGTAGGGGCTGGAGGAGGATACAGAGATAGGGAAGGTTGTAGGGGCTGGAGGAGGATACAGAGATAGGGAGGGTTGTAGGGGCTTGAGGAGGATACAGAGATAGGGAAGGTTGTAGGGGCTGGAGGAGGTTACAGAGATAGGGAGGGTTGTAGAGGCTGGAGGAGGTTACAGAGATAGGGAGGGTTGTAGGGGCTGGAGGAGGATACAGAGATAGGGAGGGTTGTAGGGGCTGGAGGAGGATACAGAGATAGGGAGGGTTGTAGGGGCTGGAGGAGGATACAGAGATAGGGAGGGTTGTAGGGGCTGGAGGAGGATACAGAGATAGGAAAGGTTGTAGGGGCTGGAGGAGGTTACAGAGATAGGTAAGGTTGTAGGGGCTGGAGGAGGTTACAGAGATAGGGAAGGTTGTAGGGGCTGGAGGAGGTTACAGAGATAGGTAAGGTTGTAGGGGCTGGAGGAGGTTACAGAGATAGGGAGGGTTGTAGGGGCTGGAGGAGGTTACAGAGATAGGGAGGGTTGTAGGGGCTGGAGGAGGTTGTAGAGATAGGGAGGGTTGTCGGGGCTGGAGGAGGATACAGAAATAGGGAGGGTTGTAGGGGCTGGAGGAGGTTACAGAGATAGGGAGGGTTGTAGAGGCTGGAGGAGGTTACAGAGATAGGGAGGGTTGTAGGGGCTGGAGGAGGATACAGAAATAGGGAGGGTTGTAGGGGCTGGAGGAGGTTACAGAGATAGGAAAGGTTGTAGGGGCTGGAGGAGGTTACAGAGATAGGTAAGGTTGTAGGGGCTGGAGGAGGTTACAGAGATAGGGAAGGTTGTAGGGGCTGGAGGAGGATACAGAGATAGGGAAGGTTGTAGGGGCTGGAGGAGGATACAGAGATAGGGAAGGTTGTAGGGGCTGGAGGAGGATACAGAGATAGGGAGGGTTGTAGGGGCTTGAGGAGGATACAGAGATAGGGAAGGTTGTAGGGGCTGGAGGAGGTTACAGAGATAGGGAAGGTTGTAGGGGCTGAAAGAGGATACAGATATGGGGAGGGTTGTAGGGGATGGAGGATTTTACAGAGATGGGGAGGGTTGTAGGGACTGGAGGAGGTTACAGAGATAGGGAGGGTTGTAGGTGCTGGAGGAGGTTACAGAGATAGGGAGGGTTGTCGGGGCTGGAGGAGGATCCAGAGATAGGGAATGTTTTTGGGGCTGGAGGAGGTTACAGAGATGGGGAGGGTTGTAGGGACTGGAGGAGGTTACAGAGATAAGGAGGGTTGTAGGGGCTGGAGGAGGATACAGAGATGGGGAGGGTTGTAGGTGCTGGGGGAGGTTACAGAGATGGGGAGGGTTGTAGGGGGCTGGGGGAGGTTACAGAGATGGGGAGGGTTGTAGGGGGCTGGGGGAGGTTACAGAGATGGGGAGGGTTGTCGGGGGCTGGGGGAGTTTACAGAGATGGGGAGGGTTGTAGGGGGCAGGAGGAGGGTTACAGAGATGGGGAGGGTTGTAGTGGCTGGAGGATGTTACAGAGATAGGGAGTGTTGTAGGGGCTGGAGGAAGTTACAGAGATAGGGAGGGTTGTAGGGGCTGGGGGAAGTTACAGAGATAGGGAGGGTTGTAGGGGCTGGAGGAGGTTCCAGAGATAGGGAGGGTTGTAGGGGCTGGAGGAAGTTACAGAGATAGGGAGGGTTGTAGGGGCTGGAGGAGGTTACAGAGATGGGGTGGGTTGTAGGGGCTGGAGGAAGTTACAGAGATAGGGAGGGTTGTAGGGGCTGGAGGAAGTTACAGAGATAGGGAGGGTTGTAGGGGCTGGGGGAAGTTACAGAGATAGGGAGGGTTGTAGGGGCTGGGGGAAGTTACAGAGATAGGGAGGGTTGTAGGGGCTGGAGGAGGTTCCAGAGATAGGGAGGGTTGTAGGGGCTGGAGGAAGTTACAGAGATAGGGAGGGTTGTAGGGGCTGGAGGAGGTTACAGAGATGGGGTGGGTTGTAGGGGCTGGAGGAAGTTACAGAGATAGGGAGGGTTGTAGGGGCTGGAGGAAGTTACAGAGATGGGGAGTGAGAGGTGAGGGGGAAATGGAGGGATTTGAAAACAAGGATGTGAATTTGAAAGTGGAGACGTTGCTGGACCGGGAGCCAGTTTCGGTCAGCGAGTGACTGGGGGTGACGAGTTAGGACACGGAGGGGGCGGGGGCTGCAGAGTTTGTGATGGGCTGAAGTTTATGGAGTGGGAGAAGGGAGGTCGGACCGGATGGGCAGATGGGCCGAACGGCCTGCTGTAGACTGGATGTAATATTTCTACGACACTCCACTGACCTGGACGTGTCTGCAATTCCTGCCTCTCGTGAGTTGACGGCACCAATCTCGGCCTCACTCCAGTTATTCGACTTGCTCCGGGACTGAAATGTGGCCCTCTTTGATCTGACAGGTGACACTGAACAGTGAGGCTGACTTTGGCAAATACAAGTGCACTGCACAGAACAGGCTGGGTGAAGTGAGCAGGACCATCTCTGTTAAAGAGGCAGGTAAGATCAGACTTCAAAAACTGCCACACCGACAGCGTACATTACAGTGACAGACGTGCATTTCTCTAGCGCCTTTCCCCACCTCAGGACATCCCACAGCCCCTCACAATGAAGGACTTTATTTCAAGTGTGCTCACTGTTGTAATGTCGGAAACGCAGCAGCCGATTTGCGCACAGCAAGATCCCACAAACAGCAATGTGATAATGACCCAGATCATCTGTTTTTTTTTAGGGATGTCGGTTGAGGGATAAATATTGTCCCCAGGACACCGGGGAGAACTCCCTCCCCCTCCTGCTCTTCTTCCAAATAGTGGCCGTGGGATCTTTTACACCCACTGGAGAGGGCAGACGGGGGCCTCGGTTTAATGTCTCACCTGAAAGACGGCACCTCCGACAGTGCGGCACTCCCTCAGTACTGACCCTCCGACAGTGCAGCACTCCCTCAGTACTGACCCTCCGACAGTGCGGCACTCCCTCAGTACCGACCCTCCGACAGTGCGGCACTCCCTCAGTACTGATGCTCCGACAGTGCGGCGCTCCCTCAGTGCTGACCCTCCGACAGTGCGGCGCTCCCTCAGTACCGACCCTCCGACAGTGCGGCACTCCCTCAGTACTGACCCTCCGACAGTGCGGCCCTCCCTCAGTACTGACCCTCCGACAGTGCGGCGCTCCCTCAGTACTGACCCTCCGACAGTGCGGCGCTTCCTCAGTACTGACCCTCCGACAGTGCGGCCCTCCCTCAGTACTGACTCTCCGACAGTCAGTACTCCCTCAGTACTGACCCTCTGACAGTGCAGCACTCCCTCAGTACTGACACTCTGACAGTGCGGCACTCCCTCAGTACTGACTCTCCGACAGTCAGCACTCCCTCAGTACTGACCCTCCGACAGTCAGCACTCCCTCAGTACTGACCCTCCGACAGTGCAGCACTCCCTCAGTACTGACCCTCTGACAGTGCGGCGCTTCCTCAGTACTGACCCTCCGGCAGTGCAGCACTCCCTCAGTACTGACCCTCCGGCCGTGCAGCACTCCCTCAGTACTGACCCTCTGACAGTGCAGCACTCCCTCAGTACTGACCCTCCGACAGTGCAGCACTCCCTCAGTACTGACCCTGTGACAGTGCAGCACTCCCTCAGTACTGACCCTCCGACAGTGCAGCACTCCCTCAGTACTGACCCTCCGACAGTGCGGCGCTCCCTCAGTACTGACCCTCCGGCCGTGCAGCACTCCCTCAGTACTGACCCTCCGACAGTGCAGCACTCCCTCAGTACTGACCCTCCGACAGTGCGGCACTCCCTCAGTACTGACCCTCCGACAGTGCAGCACTCCCTCAGTACTGACCCTCCGACAGTGCAGCACTCCCTCAGTACTGACCCTCTGACAGTGCGGCGCTCCCTCAGTACTGACCCTCTCAGTGCTGAGATGTGTCAGCCTGGACTATATTGCTCGAGTCTGTGGACTGTAGGTTTGAATGTGCCATCTTTCGCTCATGGAGAGAGAGAGAGAGAGAGAGAGAAAGCCCAGTGAGCTCCGTCTGGCAGGCGGAGTATTGGACCGAGTGCTCACTGGTGTGCAATCATTTGCCTCTATAATGATGTTTCTGGCTTTCAGATTTTCCTTCAGCCCCATGGAACGTATCGGCGGACCCACACTCCACCACCGTTACAGTCTCCTTCACCAAGCCAGAGAGTGATGGTGGAATTCCCCTCCTGGGTTACAAGCTGGAGTGGAGGATGAACTCAACAACTGACTGGTCAACTGCGATGATAGACTCCGGTAACCAGGGACAACGTGCCCGCCTTGTGTTAACCCATTCTTTGTGTCCATGATTTAAGGCTCCTTGAGAGGGGGGGGGACGGTGTGACGTCAGCACCAGTTGGTCATGGTCCCGAGGGTTAGTGACCTCCCGACCCCTCCCCCCACTCCCTACACGCCCTCCCGCCATTGTCCGCCTGACACGTCCATCCTCACGAGGCCCCTCCCTCCCTCCCGCCCTATCGGGAAGCCAGCAGAATGCTTCTCACCCTATTGGCCGATTCCTGTCCACCTGCCAAACGCCCGTCTCCATCTCTAATATGAGAACTCGCTCCCACAGGGAGTGGTTGAGGTGAATAGTATCGATGTATTTAAGGGGGAAGCTGGATAAACACACGAGGGAGAAAGGAATGGAAGGATATGGTGATAGGGTGAGATGGAGAGGGTGGTGGGAGGAGGCTCGTGTGGAGCAGAAACACCAGCACGGGAGCAGATGGGCCGAATGGCCTGTTTCTGTGCTCTAGTCTCAATGTAAATATTAATTTCTGCCACTGGGATTTGACAGAGTGGCAGTTTTAATGTCTGGGCGAAGCTTGAAGCCAGGCATGTGCACATCGCCCGTGCTCAAAGTGGGAACTGTTTGATTTTTTTCTGTCGCCAAAAGTGACAAAACATTGGGGTACCGGTCACCTGATCGCCTCCCGTCTCTTCCTGCAGAAAGCTTCCGCGTCCGGGACCTGGAGCCCTACACGCCGTACCAGTTCCGTGCTGCCGCCCACAATGGGAGAGGACTCGGGAATTACTCCCGCCCCATTACTGCCAGGACCCTCTCGATCCGTGAGTGAAACCCAACCCTGCGTCAAGCTACGCACCTCATTGAGATCTGCATGTATGTGTGTGTGCATGTGCGTGTGCGTGCGGGTGTGTGTGTGTGTTTGTGTGTGTGCGTGTGCGTGTGCATGTGTGCGTGTGCATGTGTGCGTGTGCATGTGTGTGTGTGCGTGCGCGTGTGCATGTGTGTGTGCGCGCGCGTGTGCATGTGTGCGCGTGTGCGTGTGTCTGTGTGCGTGTCTGTGTGCATGTGTATGTGCGCGCGTGTGTGCGTGTCTGTGTGCCTGTGTGTGTCTGTGTGCGTGTGTGTGCGTGTGTGTGTGATGGGGGAAAGAGCAGGGTGGGGTGCGTGTGGAATAATTAGATTGATCTTTCAAAGAGCGGGCACAGGCATGATGGGCAGAATGGACTCCTTCCTGGGCTGTGTAATTCCATGTTGGAGGGTTTCAGAACGACAGGATCTCTAGTGAGACGGGTGAATGTCGGTGCGTGTGGATGAGCATGATTACATGTTATAATTGCATGATAACTTATCTGTTCCATTGAATCTTTCTCCTGCATAAATCATCGCCAAACAATTGACCCATTGCATGACCATCTGGCTTTTCATTCGACTGACGATGACATCCTGCTCCATCTCACAGGAGGTAAAATTTCATTTCATTCGGTTTCTCACTGCCTCCTCATCTCTCGGGAAAGATATCGAGCATTTCTCTAGCGCCTATCACCCACCTCAGGGGGTCCCGAGGAGCGTCGCAGCCAATGGAGGGCTTTTTTGATGAGTGGTCGCCGCCGTAATTTGCGCACAGCACGATCCCAAAAAAACAAAGCAAGGCGTCATTGAGAGAGCAAACCTCTGCGGCAATCTCTTGGGCTTATTTTTGACGCAGTGAGTTGTTGTGATCTGGGACACGCCGCCTGAAAGGGCGGTGGAGGCAGGTTCGATCGTAACTTTCAAAAGGAGAATTGGCCAGCACAGGCGCGACGGTCAGAGTGGCCTCCTTCTGTGCTGTACTGTTCTGAGGGGTCCGATCATTTGAAGTTTGTCGTCAAAATAGCAGCCGCAGTGCTGCGTATACGTCCTGACTTGACCCACCAATTGAGGGAGAGTGAGTCTCGTGGGCCTGAATAGCTTCACATGAAGGAAACATCAGTGTCAGTCAAAGGCATTTGGTAGTGTGGGGGAGGGAGGTGGGTTTATTTAATTAACCACCTCTGCGCAAGCTAGTGAGTTGGAAGCAGGTTGGGAGTTACAGGAGGAAAGAGAAACAGAAAGTGCTGGAAATATTCAACAGGTCTGGCAGCTTCAGTGGAGAGAGAAACAGAGTTAACGTTTCAGGTCAGTGACCTGAAACGTTAACTCTGTTTCTCTCTCCATAGATGCTGCCAGACCTGCTGAGTATTTCTAGCACTTTCTGCTTTTATTTCAGATTTCCAGCATCCGCAGTATTTTGCTTTTATTAAACAGTCTACAGAGTCGATTTAAACAGCGCACTGCAGCAAACAGTCTACAGAGTCTATTTAAACAGCGCACTACAGCAAACAGTCTACAGAGTCTATTTAAACAGTGCACTACAGCAAACAGTCTACAGAGTCTATTTAAACAGCGCACTACAGCAAACAGTCTACAGAGTCTATTTAAACAGTGCACTACAGCAAACAGTCTACAGAGTCTATTTAAACAGCACACTACAACAAACAGTCTACAGAGTCTATTTAAACAGCGCACTACAGCAAACAGTCTACAGAGTCTATTTAAACAGCGCACTACAACAAACAGTCTACAGAGTCTATTTAAACAGCGCACTGCAGAAAACAGTCTACAGAGTCTATTTAAACAGCGCACTGCAGAAAACAGTCTACAGAGTCTATTTAAACAGCGCACTACAGCAAACAGTCTACAGAGTCTATTTAAACAGCGCACTGCAGAAAACAGTCTACAGAGTCTATTTAAACAGCGCACTGCAGAAAACAGTCTACAGAGTCTATTTAAACAGCGCACTACAACAAACAGTCTACAGAGTCTATTTAAACAGCGCACTGCAGAAAACAGTCTACAGAGTCTATTTAAACAGCGCACTGCAGAAAACAGTCTACAGAGTCTATTTAAACAGCGCACTACAGCAAACAGTCTACAGAGTCTATTTAAACAGCGCACTGCAGAAAACAGTCTACAGAGTCTATTTAAACAGCGCACTGCAGAAAACAGTCTACAGAGTCTATTTAAACAGCGCACTACAGCAAACAGTCTACAGAGTCTATTTAAACAGTGCACTGCAGAAAACAGTCTACAGAGTCTATTTAAACAGTGCACTACAGCAAACAGTCTACAGAGTCTATTTAAACAGCGCACTGCAGAAAACAGTCTACAGAGTCTATTTAAACAGCGCACTGCAGAAAACAGTCTACAGAGTCTATTTAAACAGCGCACTGCAGAAAACAGTCTACAGAGTCTATTTAAACAGCGCACTGCAGAAAACAGTCTACAGAGTCTATTTAAACAGCGCACTGCAGAAAACAGTCTACAGAGTCTATTTAAACAGCGCACTGCAGAAAACAGTCTACAGAGTCTATTTAAACAGCGCACGACAGCAAACAGTCTACAGAGTCTATTTAAACAGTGCACTGCAGAAAACAGTCTACAGAGTCTATTTAAACAGTGCACTACAGCAAACAGTCGACAGAGTCTATTTAAACAGCGCACTGCAGAAAACAGTCTACAGAGTCTATTTAAACAGCGCACTGCAGAAAACAGTCTACAGAGTCTATTTAAACAGCGCACTGCAGAAAACAGTCTACAGAGTCTATTTAAACAGCGCACTGCAGCAAACAGTCTACAGAGTCTATTTAAACAGTGCACTGCAGAAAACAGTCTACAGAGTCTATTTAAACAGCGCACTACAGCAAACAGTCTACAGAGTCTATTTAAACAGCGCACTGCAGCAAACAGTCTACAGAGTCTACTTAAACAGCGCACTACAACAAACAGTCTACAGAGTCTATTTAAACAGCGCACTGCAGAAAACAGTCTACAGAGTCTATTTAAACAGCGCACTGCAGCAAACAGTCTACAGAGTCTACTTAAACAGCGCACTACAACAAACAGTCTACAGAGTCTATTTAAACAGTGCACTACAGCAAACAGTCTACAGAGTCTATGTAAACAGCACACTACAACAAACAGTCTACAGAGTCTATTTAAACAGTGCACTACAGCAAACAATCTACAGAGTCTACTTAAACAGCGCACTGCAGAAAACAGTCTACAGAGTCTATTTAAACAGTGCACTACAGCAAACAGTCTACAGAGTCTATTTAAACAGTGCACTACAGCAAACAATCTACAGAGTCTACTTAAACAGCGCACTGCAGAAAACAGTCTACAGAGTCTATTTAAACAGTGCACTACAGCAAACAGTCTACAGAGTCTATGTAAACAGCGCACTGCAGAAAACAGTCTACAGAGTTTATTTAAACAGTGCACTACAGCAAACAGTCTACAGAGTCTATTTAAACAGCGCACTGCAGAAAACAGTCTACAGAGTCTACTTAAACAGCGCACTACAACAAACAGTCTACAGAGTTTATTTAAACAGTGCACTACAGCAAACAGTCTACAGAGTCTATTTAAACAGTGCACTACAACCAACAGTCTACAGAGTTTATTTAAACAGTGCACTACAGCAAACAATCTACAGAGTCTACTTAAACAGCGCACTGCAGAAAACAGTCTACAAAGTCTATTTAAACAGCACACGACAGCAAACAGTTTACAGAGTTTATTTAAACAGCACACGACAGCAAACAGTTTAGAGAGTCTATTTAAATTGAATCCCTACGCACTGCAGCAAAGAGAACTCATGACCGAAACTACAGCAAAGTCTCCTGATAAAAGCAGGATTATTTCTGCACTGAAATGCAGCGAGTTGAGGATAATTACATCGTACAAATTCTGTGTGGCGAATCGGTTCCATTCATGTCCAGCAGCCTGCTCTGCAGGTGTGATTGACGGGGGGAGCTGTCCAAATCCTCTTGGCTCGTCTCGGGAAGAGTGGGGCCGAGAACGTTACAGAAAGCCTAATGGGCTGGGTACCTTAGCTTGCGACCACGTCACAAACCCATCAGCCTATTGGGGATCAGGTTCGAAAGACACAGCTCTATCACTCATTCCACCATGCTTCTGCACAAGGTCTTAATCTGCTGTCCCACACCCACAAAGTGGGAACGCTGAGTGGGAACCAGGGCTAGAGGAGGGATTGTAATCTTCTCTCTTGCGTTTCAGGCGAGCCTGACAGTCCCAAGCTGACGGCAAGGAACGAGAGCACAGGGAATTCCTACTGGATATTCTTTGAGGATGAGGAGAGTGGTGGCAGTCCCATAATAAAATACAACATTAAATACAAGGAGGTGAGTGTCGAGAGTTTGCACCAACCTAATCGCGGGTGGGAACCCTTTTGAAAAGTCATTATCTTCCATTCCTGCCTCCCAATGCATCTTCTCCCTGGCCATTCTGGAAGTGTGTTCGCCGATCACTGTCGAACCGAACTCCGAGACGGGCACCCAGCCACATACCCGCACAGCCAGACTGCCAATTCCCATCTCACGAATGTCACCCAGCTCCACCCCAGCCTCGGCTCGTTCACAGCTGAAACCCTCCCCCACTCCACTCTCTGTTAACTTGAGGTCATCCAAAACGCTGCTGCCCCCGTGTCCTCACTCGCACTGAGTCCCGTTCCCGCGTCACCCTCTGCACTCACAGACCTGCACTTGACCCTGGTTAAGAAACGGCTTGTTTTTAAAATTCCCATCCTTGTTTTTAAATCCCTCCTTCACCGCTCCCTATTTCTGTAACCTCCTCCAGCCCCTCGAACCCTCCCTATCCCTGTAACCTCCTCCAGCCCCTCGAACCCTCCCTATTTCTGTAACCTCCTCCAGCCCCTCGAACCCCCCCTGTCTCTGTAACCTCCTCCAGCCCCTCGAACCCTCCCTATTTCTGTAATCTCCTCCAGCCCCTTGAACCCTCCCTATTTCTGTAACCTCCTCTAGCCCCTCGAACCCTCCCTATCTCTGTAACCTCCTCCAGCCCCTCGAACCCTCCCTATTTCTGTAACCTCCTCCAGCCCCGAGAACCCTCCCTGTCTCTGTAACCTCCCCCAGCCCCTAGAACCCTCCCTGTCTCTGTAACCTCCTCCAGCCCCTCGAACCCTCCCTATCTCTGTAACCTCCTCCAGCCCCTCGAACCCTCCCTATTTCTGTAACCTCCTCCAGCCCCTCGAACCCTCCCTATTTCTGTAACCTCCTCCAGCCCCGAGAACCCTCCCTGTCTCTGTAACCTCCCCCAGCCCCTCGAACCCTCCCTATCTCTGTAACCTCCTCCAGCCCCGACAACCCTCCCTATCTCTGTAAACTCCTCCAGCCCCAAGAACCCTCCCTGTCTCTGTAACCTCCTCCAGCCCCTACAACCCTCCCTGTCTCTGTAACCTCCTCCAGCCCCTACAACCCTCCCTGTCTCTGTAACCTCCTCCAGCCCCTACAACACTCCCTGTCTCTGTAACCTCCTCCAGCCCCGACAACCCTCCCTGTCTCTGTAAACTCCTCCAGCCCCTAGAACCCTCCCTGTCTCTGTAACCTCCTTCAGTCCCTACAAGCCTCCCTATCTCCGTAATCTCCTCCAGCCCCCAGAACACTCCCTCTCTGTAACCTCCTCCAGCCCCTACAACCCTCCCTATCTCTGTAACCTCCTTCAGCCCCGACAACCCTCCCTGTCTCTGTAACCTCCTCCAGCCCCTACAACCTTCCCTATCTCTGTAACTTCCTCCAGCCCCAACAACCCGCCCTATCTCTGTAACCTCCTCCAGCCTCTACAACCCTCCCCGTCTCTGTAACCTCCTTCAGCCCCTACAACCCTCCCTATCTCTGTAACCTCCTCCAGCCCCTGCAACCCTCCCTATCTCTGTAACCTCCTCCAGCCCATAGAATTCTCCCTAACTCTGTAACCTCCTCCAGCCCCAACAACCCTCCCTATCTCTGTAACCTCCTCCAGCCCCAACAACCCTCCCTATCTCTGTAACCTCCTCCAGCCCCTGCAACCCTCCCTATCTCTGTAACCTCCTCCAGCCCATAGAATTCTTCCTAACTCTGTAACCTCCTCCAGCCCCAACAACCCTCCCTATCTCTGTAACCTCCTCCAGCCCATCGAATTCTCCCTAACTCTGTAACCTCCTCCAGCCCCAACAACCCTCCCTATCTCTGTAACCTCCTCCAGCCCCTACAACCCTCCCTATCTCTGTAACCTCCTCCAGCCCCTGCAACCCTCCCTATCTCTGTAACCTCCTCCAGCCCCTACAACCCTCCCTATCTCTGTAACCTCCTCCAGCCCCTACAACCCTCCCTGTCTCTGTAACCTCCTTCAGCCCCGACAACCCTCCCTGTCTCTGTAACCTCCTCCAGCCCCTGCAACCCTCCCTATCTCTGTAACCTCCTCCAGCCCCTACAACCCTCCCTATCTCTGTAACCTCCTCCAGCCCCTACAACCGTCCCTATCTCTGTAACCTCCTCCAGCCCCTACAACCCTCCCTATTTCTGTAACCTCCTCCAGCCCCTGCAACCCTCCCTATCTCTGTAACCTCCTCCAGCCCCTATAACCCTCCGAGATCTCTGCCCTCCCCCAATTCCGGCCTCTTGCCTGTCCCCCGAATCCCATCGCTCCACCATTGGCGGCCGTGCCTTCAGCTGCCTGGGGCCCTAAGCTCTGGAATTCCCTCCCTAAACCTCTCCGCCTCTCTCTCTCTCTCTCTCTCTCCTCCTTTAAGACGCTCCTTAAAAACTGACCTCTCTGACCGAGCTTTCGGTCGACGGTCCCGAATATCTCCTGATGTGGCTCAGGGTCAAATTCTATAGGATTTTCTCTCCTGCGACATTTGATAACAGTAAGAGTATATAGGGAAGTCTCGACTGGAGTGTCGAGGGAGCTTTACTCTGTATCTAACCCCTGGTTTTTTTTTTAATCGAAGGGGCCTTTATTCCTCAGGCCCCCTTAATATACATATTTACAGTTTTAAAATAACTTTATTAGAACGAAATGCGGCCCGAGTCCGAAAGCGCGCAGAGTCCCGAAAAGGTAATCGTGATCCACCCTGTCGAACGCCTTCTCCTGATCGAGGGAGAGAAAGGCGACCAACTGACCAGTCCTCTGGGAAAGATGGATCAGGTCCCGGACCAGGTGGATGTTGTCCTGGATGGACCGGCCCGGGACCATGTAGGACTGGTCGGGGTGGATCATGTGGGCCAGCACGGAGCCCAGGCGGGTAGACATAGCCCGGGCAAAGATCTTATAATCCGTGCTGAGGAGGGAGACCGGACGCCAGTTTTTAAGCAGGCGGAGATCGGCCCTCTTCGGCAGCAGGACGATGACCGCCCTGCGCCACGAGAGGGGCATCTCCCCGGTCGCCAGGCTTTCCCCCAGGACCCGCGCGTAATCGTCCCCCAGGACGTCCCAGAACGCCCTGAGGAACTCCACGGTCAACCCATCCAGCCCTGGGGATTTGCCCCTCGAGAGCTGGTGGAGGGCGCCAGTCAGCTCCGCCAACGTGAGCGGAGCCTCCAATCCTTCGGCGCCCTCCGGGCTGACCTGCGGCAGGTCCTCCCACAAAACTCTGCGCGCATCCTCGCTGGACGGATCTGGAGAGAACAAAGCACTGTAATAAGTACGGACCAGGAGGCCCATTCCCTCCGGATCCGTGATGGAGGATCCGTCGTCGGCCAGCAGCTCGACGAGCTGCTTACGGACCCCCCGCCATTTTTCTAGCGAGTAGAAGAAAGGTGAGGCGCAGTCCAAATCTTCCAGGATCTGGATCCGCGACCTCACGTACGCGCCTCGGGACCCTATGAGCTGCAGGTCCCTCAGCGCGCCCTTCTTCTCTTTGTACACCTGCCACAGGGCCGGGTCCGCGACGGCATGACCGAGGCGGGATTCCAAGTCGAGCACCTCCCTCTCAAGGCGCCCGATCTCGGCTTCCCGCCTCTTGGTCGACCCCTTCGCCTACTCCTGACAGAAGACGCGGATGTGAGTCTTGCCCACATCCCACCATAGCCTCAAGGAGGGGAAGCCCCCCTGCTTCCTTCTCCAGTCGGCCCAGAATCGACAGAACGAGTCCCGAAATCGCACGTCCTCCAGCAGCCGGTTGTTAAAGTGCCAGTACGCGGACCCCGCCCGCGTGCGGAGCGGAGTGAACTCCGCCCACACCAGGCGGTGGTCCGAGCACGGCACCAGCCGCATGGAGGCCGCCGAGACGCGGGAGACGTACGCCTGCGAAATGTAGAGGCGGTCGATTCGCGACCCCGCATCCTCCAGACCTCCACGTGAAGGCGCTGGAGTCGGGATGGAGATTCCGCCAGACATCCACCAAGTTAGGGGAGCTGATCAGTCCCCTCAACCGACGCTTGGCCACGCTGGGGACCGGAGCGATCCCCCACCTCGAGGGTGCAGTTAAAATCCCCCCCGAGGATGATGCACTCGCCGCTATCGATGGAGCTCAAGAGAGCGGACACTTCTTCAAAGAAGCGCGCTTGCAACGCGCCAGGCCTGGGCGCGTACACGTTCACAAAATGGAGCGGCACGCTACCCAGGCGAACGGCGAGGTGGAGCAAGCGGCCCGGCAGTAGCTCCTTGACCCCCAGATCTCCGGCTGAAAAGTCGGGGCCAGCAAGATAGCCACCCCACTCGAAATAGGGGTGAGGTGACTCATGTAGACCCCACCCTGCCACTCCAGGAGCCAGGTGGCTTCGTCTCCCGGAACGGTGTGGGTTTCCTGCAGAAAGCTCACCGCGTATCTCCCTTCCCTGAGGACTGAGAGATTGTGAAATCTGCGGTGAGCCCCTCTGCTGCCGTTGATGTTGAGGCTGGCTATGGTTATCTTCATGTCAAAGGTACTTAAAACCCGTCACCAACAGCTCACTGTGAGGAGGGAGTGGAAGTGCACCTGGCCCTCCACTCCCCCAGCAACCCATTGAGGATCCCGCACCTCACAACCAGTTTCACGCCCGCGCGCTTGCCCGTTATCTTCAGGGCAGCACGGACGGACTGGATGATCAGCGCCAGATTCGACCAGCGGTCGAGGGCCAGCTGAACTTTCTTGCGGCAGCCCCTGCAAACCGCGAGGAAATCCCGGAGTTCTGCCGTGGGGATGAGAGGAGATTCGGTGGGAGGCACGAGGGTCTCCACCACCTCACTGGCGATGGAATCAAGATCATCCTCCGTGCCCCACACCGAATCCCCATCCTCCTCCGGGTCGTCACCGCCAGCGGCCGACACATCTACCGCACACTGTGGGGCGGACGTCCCGGCCGCGCCAGCTGGTCCCGCCTCCGTCACGATCCCACCCCCAGGATCGATGGCGGAGGAGTCCTCTCTGGGTTCTATTGTAAAACTGGAGCCTGTGGGCGCCAGCAGCCCAGGACCCCCCTCCACCTCCGTCCCCAGGCCAACGAGTGGTCCAGGAGAGACATAAGATCCCGACTCCGGAAATCCAGCCGGAGCCGAGACTGGAGGCGGCGAGAGGAGGCCATCTCCCGCTCCGCCAGCACCCACAGGCCCAGCAGATGGGGCAGCATTCTCAGTTATAACTGGGTCGGGTGTCTCCTGGTTGGTGGTGGACTCCGGCTGGGAGGCCCGACCCTCTGGGGCCTCGCCCTCCCCTTCATTCAGGACACCCGACCCAGTAGCAGTGGCGGAATGGGCGGTTTCCCCAGGCTCCCCCACCACAAGCAGGGCCCCACTTACTCCTTCAGGAGGGGCCTCACGTACCGGGGCCATCCCCTCCCCTCCATCCTGAGGAATAGGGAGCACCTGCCCGGACTTTGCAGCCTTGGTGGTGGCGGTAGGGGGCACCTGAGGACCAGAAACAGGAGGCAGCTCCCCTCCAACAGATGGGCCCTGCACCTCAGGGCCCTGTGTTATTTCTGTGGAGGGGTGCCTTCTCCTCTTTTTCGCACTTGGGCGCGGAGACTCAGAGACCTCCATGTCATCAGAGGCCTCCGCCTCCGCACCCTTTTTTCCTTTTTTAGTCACCCTGGGCCTGAGCCCAGCCCTGGGACAGGTGGATTCCATGGGAATGGGCTTTGGGCTGAGCGCAGGCTCGGGTTGAGTCAAAGTGTCCAGGGGACGCGCCTCACGATGTTTCTTTTTTCCCCGCGTCTTCCTTCCGCTCGGACGGACGCTCCCCTCCACGCCAGAGGCTGTGAAAACCACAGCCTCCGGAACCGACTGAGCGGTGTCTGTTGGATGTGCGGGGGGAGTGGGAGGAGGTGCTGTGGAACCACTCTGGGCCGCCGAGGTGGAGCTGGCGGCCGGGAGGTTGGGGCAGTTCTTCCGAACATGCCCCACCCCCTTGCAGACGTGGCACCGCGCCCCGTCCGAGGTCCAAAAGACGCGGTAGGCCGTCCCCTGGAACTCCACATTAAATTGGCCCTCCGTGTCCTCCTCCCGCGCCAGCTGCATAAATAACTGGCGGCGGAAGGAGTAGACATGTTGGAGGCTGTGCTCCCGAAGACCAAGCCGGACTGGGGTGATCCCCGACCTCACCTCCCCCAGATGGTGCAGGTGGGGGAGGAGGAGCTCACTGGGAATGAAGGGTGGGACGTTGGACAACATTATCCGATGTGCAGTGGCCCCCAGAGGGTCCACTGGCAGGAAGGTCCCCCCCACAGTGAGCCCTTTACTCAGGGCCAGGGACACCGCCCGCTCGGTCTTCAAAAAGAACACAGCCTTCCCATACATCTTTGAGGCCGCAACAATGGCCGAGGGGCCGACAACCACGGCCATTGCCTTAACGCAGGCCTCAATAGACATGTTGGGGTGGGGATAGCTCTTCACCCCATGGCTGCATGTCAATAATTTAAAGGGTGACGGGGCCACGTGGGCAGCCACAGAAGCTGCAGCTGCGTAGGTAGTAGAGGGCCCCGCCACCGGTGATGAAGGGCTTGCCATGGGTCCAAGAGCTAAACCCACCCCAAATTGTGGACTTGCACACTAAATAACAGATTCACAGAAAAATTTGAAAAGACAAACAAACAAACAACAGGTTAGTGGAGAGGCTGAGGTAAGAGAGGAGAGGCAAAGGCAGGCTGGAAGGGATGACTTGCTTTCTGGAGGTGGTGCTCACAGTACACTTAAAACAAACAGTCTTTGAAGTTGGTCTTCCGGTCTTCTGGTTGGGGGAGTCGTCTTCACCTGGGTCAGCTGAAGCCGCCCAGGCACTATCTATCCCCTTCCGTCTGTTTAGCTGGGCAGCTTCAGCTGACCCAGGCTTGGCAATTGGGGTGGGGAGGGAGCTTCCCTGTGTGCTTTTGCAGCAGCACAGACTCCTGTTGAATTGGCAGCCCCACCCCTTGTTGTTCCAGCCACTTGTTCCTCCCCCAACAGTCCAAAGTAAATTACTGGTGTTCAGCACCCACCTCCAGACAAAGCCTTGTTTCCAACAAAAAAAGAATGTCACTTTCTTCTCTTTTAAAGGTGATTGTTGTTGGAGTTTTCCTCTGCTTGTTTGTAGAAGCTCTCCCTTGCTCAGTGTAGCTCCTCTCTCCACCTCTGCAACCTCCAACTGCCACCAGCACTCTCAGCTGCACCTCGTTGATGCACTCAGGCTCCCAAATCAGTGGGCAGCCAATCCCAGTGCTGTACCTGTCCTGGGGAGTGTTTGATGAGGACAGTGTAGAGGGAGCTTTACTCTGTATCTAACCCCCGTGCTGTACCTGCCCTGGGAGTGTTTGATGGGGGACAGTGTAGAGGGAGCTTTACTCTGTATCTAACCCCCGTGCTGTACCTGTCCTGGGGAGTGTTTGATGGGGGACAGTGTAGAGGGAGCTTTACTCTGTATCTAACCCCAGTGCTGTACCTGTCCTGGGAGTGTTTGATGGGGACAGTGTAGAGGGAGCTGTACTCTGTATCTAACCCCCGTGTTGTACCTGTCCTGGGAGACTCAGCTAAGTTAATGATGCTAAAGAACGACGATGTTAATCGTTTACAAATCCTTTGGATCTTGCAGGAAGAAGCTAAGGAGTGGATTACTGACAGTGTCAATGGAACAGATGCCTATCTGCTGCAGAATCTGAAATGGGCCACGAAATACCAGGCGCAGGTGACAGCCGAGAACATAATCGCCCTGTCTCGGCCAACTTTGATAAATTTCAGTACTCCAGAGCAACCTCCTCCTCCAAGCTTGGGTGAGTGAATCCAACAGATTCTCCTAGGTCTCCATCCCGACACGGAGATTGATGGATTTTTTCTGGGTGAGGGGATTAAGGGTTACAGAACCAAGGCGGGGAGATGGAGTTAAGATACAGATCAGTCATGATCTCAATGAATGGTGGACCAGGATCGAGGGGCCGAATGGGCCTCCTCCTGTTCCTGTGTAACAGGCTCGAGAGGGGCTGAATGGGCTGTTCCTGTGGAACAGGCTCGAGAGGGGGCTGAATGGCCTCCTCCTGCTCCTGTGTAACAGACTCGAGAGGGGCCGAATGGCCTCCTCCTGCTCCTGTGCAACAGGCTCGAGAGGGGCCGAATGGGCCTCCTCCCATTCCTGTGTAACAGGCTCGAGAGGGGCTGAATGGGCCTCCTCCTGTTCCTACGTTCCTGTTATCCCATAATCCCATGATATCAGTTTCCTGTGTTCCAATGTTCAGGTGATCCCCTAACTGGTTCTTCCTGATTTCCAGCAAATGCCGCAACTCAGGAGAAATCCAAGGTCGGTACTGGTGGCATAATAGGAATTATTATGGTAATTTTCCTGCTGCTACTGGTTGCTGTCGACGTCACTTGTTACTATACCAACCGCTGTGGAATCCTCATGTGCATCGCGGTTAATCTTCTGGGCAAGGAGGAGCTGTTGACCAAAAGACTGGACCAGGAAATGGGAGTTACTATGGTGAGGTGAGTGGCAACAGGCTCCGTCACAGATCGGGAACTGAGGGAGTGCCGCACTGTCGGAGGGTCAGTACTGAGGGAGCGCCGCACTGCCGGAGGGTCAGTGCTGAGGGGGTGCCGCACTGCCGGAGGGTCAGTGCTGAGGGAGTGCCGCACTGCCGGAGGGTCAGTGCTGAGGGAGTGCCGCACTGCCGGAGGGTCAGTACTGAGGGAGTGCCGCACTGTCGGAGGGTCAGTGCTGAGGGAGTGCTGCACTGTCGGAGGGTCAGTACTGAGGGAGTGCTGCACTGTCGGAGGGTCAGTACTGAGGGAGTGCTGCACTGTCGGAGGTGCTGTCTTTCAGATGAGACATTAAACCGAGGCCCCCGTCTGTCCTCTCAGGTGGGTGTAAAAGATCCCACGGCCACTATTTGGAAGAAGAGCAAGGGGGGGAGTTCTCCCCGGTGTCCTGGGGACAATATTTATCCCTCAACCAACATCACTAAAAAAAAATAATCTGGGTTATCACATTGCTGTTTGTGGGATCTTGCCGTGCACCAATTGGCTGCCTTGTTTCCTACATTACAACAGTTACCAGACTTCTGAAAATAAGCCCTTCATTGTCTGTGAGGGGCTTTGGGACGACCCGAGGGTGGGGGCGGGGGGAAAGACGTTTCTCACCACTCCAATTGTGTTGTAAAATTGATAATGACTGCAACGTCTGTCTGCAGGTTTCAGGCAGACGGGTGGAGAAGGAAAATTCAGCAAATGGTTACAGAGAGCTGTGCTGTGTTCACGCTGAGGCTTAACTGTCTAACGCTCCTCCTCTTCCTGTTATCTTTTCAAGCAATGAGCCGAAAGCAAACATGTCGGAGCTGCACACCGGAGAGGGAATACAGAAATACATCAGAGCCAAGAGTTCGGGGACATCGAATGACAAATTCCCACTCACCAAGTCGGAGTGAGTTTCAATCTCCTCAATTCGCTCTCAATCTCTCTCATTGCACTCCCTCAAACCCCTGCAACAAAAAAAAATCAGCCCTCGAACAATGCTCTCGCTGTCCGACAAGCACCCTCGTTCCAATATTATTATCTTCTGAAATCATTTGCATTCGTCTTCTGTTTATTCGAGGTTTGTGCACTGGATGTGAGACTGGCTGGAATCACAGTGACCACTCCAGTGGTCATTGGAGCCCCTCATATCAGCAAGTGACAGGGGGTGAGGGGTGAACGGGACTCGGTGTGAGTTAGGACACGGCGGGGGGTGCGGCAGCAGAGTTTTGGATGAGGTGAAGTTTCCGGAGGGGAGAATCTGGGCGAGCAGCCAGGAGTGCGTTGGAATGGTCAAGTCTGGAGGCAACAGAGGGACGGATGAGGGTTTCAGCAGCCGATGAGCTGAGACGGGGGCGATGTTACAGAGGTGGAAACAGACGGGTCTTAGTGATGGTGCAAGTATATGATCGGAAGCTCATCTCGGGGTTAAATGTGACACCAGGGCTGTTAAACAGACTGGTTTAATCTCAGACTGTTGCCAGGGAGAGGGATGGAGTCGGTAACTAGAGAATGTAGTTCGGAGCAGGGACTGAAAACAATGGCTTCAGTCTCCCCAATATTTAATTGGAGGAAATTTAGAGTCATTGAGTTATACAGCACAGAAACAGGCCCTTCGGCCCATCGTGTCCATGCCGGCCATCAAGCACCTATCTATTCTAATCCCACTTTCCAGCACTTGGCCCATAGCCTTGTATGCTATGGCGTTTCAAATGCTCATCTAAATACTTCTTAAATGTTATGAGGGTTCCTGCCTCTACCACCCCTTCAGGCAGTGAGTTCCAGATTCCAACCACCCTCTGGGTGAAAATTTTTTTCCTCCAATCCTCTCTAAACCCCCTGCCCCTTACCTTAAACCTATGCCCCCTGGTTATTGACCCCTCCGCTAATGGAAAAAGTTTCTTCCTATCTAACCGATCAAAGCCCCTCATAATTTTGTATACCTCAATCAGGTCCCCCCTCAGCCTTCTCTGCTCTGAGGAAAATAACCCCAGCCTTTTCAGTCTCTCTTCATAGCTGAAATGCTCCAGCCCAGGCAACATCCTGGTGAATCTCCTCTGCACCCTCTCCAGTGCAATCACATCCTTCCTACAGTGTGGTGACCAGAACTGTACACAGTACTCCAGCTGTGGCCTAACTAGCATTTTATACAGCTCCATCATAACCTCCCTGCTTTTATATTCTATACCTTGGCTAATAAAGGCAAGTATCCCATATGCCTTTCTAACCACCTTATCTACCTGTGCTGCTGCCTTCAGTGATCTATGGACAAGTACACCAAGGTCCCTCTGACCCTCTGTACTTTCTAGGGTCCTACCATCCATTGTATATTCCCTTACCGTGTTAGTCCTCCCAAAATGCATCACCTCACACTTCTCAGGATTAAATTCCATTTGCCACTGCTCTGCCCATCTTACCAGCCCATCTATATCGTCCTGTAATCGAAGGCTTTCCTCCTCACTATTTACGACACCACCAATTTTCCTGTCATCTGCGAATTTACTGATCATACCTCTTATATTCATGTCTAAATCATTAATGTACACTACAAACAGCAAGGGCCCCAGCACCGATCCCTGCGGTACCCCACTGGTCACGGGCTTCCACTCGCAAAAACAACCCTCGACCATCACCCTCTGCCTCCTGCCACTAAGCCAATTTGGGATCCAATTTGCCAAATTGCCCTGGATCCAATGGGCTCTTACCATGGGATCATCCAGTTCTGGATGTCGGATAAACAGTCGGATCATTTCGAGACAGTGGAGGAGGGGAGGGAGGTGGTGGTGAGGCAGAGCCGGGTGTCGTCAGCGTTCACGTGAAAACTAACGGTGTGTTTACGGATGATGTCGCCGAGGGACAACCCAATGGTGAATGGGCATATAACACTGGCCCAGAAAACCCGCCTGGTCCAGCCACCATTGAGAGACTGGCTTTCACTCAGTTGTAATGTGATTCTTCTTGTTTCTATCTTTTGTAAAACTAGGACGACGAAGGATAAAGCTTCAAGCTACTCCTGAGGCAGGCTCTGTCCCCCGACAAGGCCTCAAACCCGACAAGAAGATATCGGAACGTTCAACCAGCAAACTGGGAACCTTCATTGAAATGATCTTTTCTCTTGCTTTTCTTTCAACTATTTGGAACTGTTTTCAAACCGCTTGATAACCGTGGAGCGCAGCACGCCTCGGAAATAATGTCACATTCAGCACTGCACTAACGTAGCCATAAAGCCTTCGGAAACTGGTTCTGCGGCTGGCGTAACCAGTCTGGGCAATTTGTTTGGGTTCGCCAAAAGCCCTTTGAAGACTCGAACTATATCTTTGCAAAGGGGAGCATCGCAATAAAACCTTGCATTTACCCTGCCCGAGATCCCCCGAAGTACCTCAAAGGAGCCAAACTCAGACAGACATTTCATGCCCATGTCACCAAATCTGATATTAGGGACCGGTGGAAAGCTCGGTCAGATTTTAAGAGGTCGGTTTTTTAAGGAGCGTCTTAAAGGAGGAGAGAGAGAGAGAGAGGCGGAGAGGTTTAGGGAGGGAATTCCGGAGCTTAGGGCCCCCAGGCAGCTGAAGGCACGGCCGCCAATGGTGGAGCGATGGGAATCGGGGGATGGGCGAGAGGCCGGAATTGGAGGGAGTGCAGAGATCTCGGAGGGTTGTAGAGGCTGGAGGAGGTTACAGAGATAGGGAGGGATGTAGGGGCTGGAGGAGGTTACAGAGATAGGGAGGGTTGTAGGGGCTGGAAGAGCTTACAGAGATAGGGAGGGTTGTAGGGGCTGGAGGAGGTTACAGAGATAGGGAGGGTTGTAGGGGCTGGAGGAGGTGACAGAGATAGGGAGGGATGTAGGGGCTGGAGGGGATTACAGAGATAGGGAGGGATGTAGGGGCTGGAGGAGGATACAGAGAAGGGGAGGGTTGTAGGGGCTGGAGGAGGTTACAGATACAGGGACGGTTGTAGGGGCTGGAGGAGGTTACAGAGATAGGGAGGGTTGTAGGGGCTGGAAGAGGTTACAGAGATAGGGAGGGATGTCGGGGCCGGAGGAGGTTACAGAGATAGTGAGGGTTGTCGGGGCTGGAGGAGGTTACAGAGATAGGGAGGGTTGTCGGGGCCGGAGGAGGTTACAGGGATAGGGAGGGTTGTCGGGGCTGGAGGAGGTTACAGAGATAGGGAGGGTTGTAGGAGCTGGAGGAGGTTACAGAGATAGGGAGGGTTGTAGGGACTGGAGGAGGTTACAGAGATAGGGAGGGTTGTCGGGGCTGGAGGAGGTTACAGAGATAGGGAGGGTTGTCGGGGCTGGAGGAGGTTACAGAGATAGGGAGGGTTGTCGGGGCTGGAGGAGGTTACAGAGATAGGGAGGGTTGTCGGGGCTGGAGGAGGTTACAGAGATAGGGAGGGAGATGAGGAATCCAAGGAGGGATTTGAAAAGAAGGATGAGAATTTTTAAATTGAGATGTTGCCGGACCAGTAGCCAGTGTAGGTCAGCGAATAACAGGGGAGTGATGGGTCAGTGTCTCACTTTTGGGTCCAAGGCTCGTGGGGGCACTGACAATACTGAGGGAGTGCTGCACTTTCGGAGGGTCAGTACTGAGGGAGTGGTGCACTGTCAGAGGGTCAGTACTGAGGGAGTGCAGCACTGTCAGAGGGTCAGTACTGAGGGAGTGCTGCACTGTTAGAGGGTCAGTGCTGAGGGAGTGCCGCACTGTCGGAGGTTCAGCACTGAGGGAGTGCTGCACTGTCAGAGGGTCAGTACTGAGGGAGCGCTGCACTGTCGGAGGGTCAGTACTGAGGGAGTGCCGCACTGTCAGAGGGTCAGTACTGAGGGAGCGCTGCACTGTCGGAGGGTCAGTACTGAGGGAGTGCTGCACTGTCAGAGGGTCAGTACTGAGGGAGCGCTGCACTGTCGGAGGGTCAGTACTGAGGGAGTGCCGCACTGTCGGAGGTTCAGCACTGAGGGAGTGCTGCACTGTCGGAGGGTCAGTACTGAGGGAGTGCCGCACTGTCGGAGGGTCAGTACTGAGGGAGTGCCGCACTGTCGGAGGGTCAGTACTGAGGGAGTGCTGCACTGTCGGAGGGTCAGTACTGAGGGAGTGCTGCACTGTTAGAGGGTCAGTGCTGAGGGAGTGCCGCACTGTCGGAGGTTCAGCACTGAGGGAGTGCTGCACTGTCAGAGGGTCAGTACTGAGGGAGCGCTGCACTGTCGGAGGGTCAGTACTGAGGGAGTGCCGCACTGTCAGAGGGTCAGTACTGAGGGAGCGCTGCACTGTCGGAGGGTCAGTACTGAGGGAGTGCTGCACTGTCAGAGGGTCAGTACTGAGGGAGCGCTGCACTGTCGGAGGGTCAGTACTGAGGGAGTGCCGCACTGTCGGAGGTTCAGCACTGAGGGAGTGCTGCACTGTCGGAGGGTCAGTACTGAGGGAGTACTGCACTGTCGGAGGTGCCGTCTTTCAGATGAGACATTAAACCGAGGCCCCCGTCTGCCGTCTCAGGTGGGTGTAAAAGATCCCACGGCCACTATTTGGAAGAAGAGCAAGGGGGGGGGGGGAGTTCTCCCCGGTGTCCTGGGGACAATATTTATCCCTCAACCAACATCACTAAAAAAAAAACCCAGATGATCTGGGTCGTTATCACATCGCTGTTTGTGGGATCTTGCTCTGCGCAAATTGGCTGCCGCATTTCCCACATTGCAACAGTGACCGCACTCCAAAAAAAAAAAATGCATTTGATTGTCTGTGAGGCGCTTTGGGACGTCCTGAGGAGGAGAAAGGCGCTAGACAAATGTACGTGTAACTTTTTCCTTTCCTTGCGGGTGAATTTTCACAATCGGCGAATGGATTTTCGGATGTGATGATTCATCCCAGCTGAGGTTCGAAGGGACAATTACGAAAAGGCTTTAGGAATCTGATGGTGTTGGCAGGACAGAGACACAGAGGTATACCTCTGTGTTAATAAAAACTGGAGTTTCTAGATATGTGCAGTTATTAAACAGCAAACATATTTATTTTTTTTTCAGTTTCTTTTGGTGAAACTTGTATATGCTATTCTTTTTTTGAAGTATAATTTTTTTGAATATAAGTACTTGACCTGATTGGGCCGATCGGGGCCCCAGTGCATTTCCCCTCCTGTCTGAACTGGACAAGCAGGACGAGAGAGATTGATACCTGCGGGCTCAAGCCCAGATCTCCCTCACCCTCTCTCGGGTGATTCTCCAAACTATTAATCAGTGTGACCCAGGCTGGGGGCTCTTTTCTGTGGAAAAGAGAAGACTGAGGGGAGACCAGAACTCGGGGCCATCAATATAAGACAGTCACTAATAAATCCGATGGGGAATTCCGGAGAAACCTCTTTCCCCAGAGAGTGGTGAGAATGTGCAACTCGCTCCCACAGGGAGTGGTTGAGGTGAATAGTATCGATGTATTTGAGGGGGAAGCTGGATAAACACATGAGGGAGAAAGGAATAGAAGGATATGGTGATCGGGTGAGATAGAGAGGTTGTAATGTGAGATAAATGGATTCTGTTGCTCGTCAGCTGAAGGCTGGATTTCAGGCAGGGCCTAATGTCCTCTTCCTTTTGGCCGAAGGAGGCAGTCAGGCCGTTCAGGAGTGATGTCAGGAAGCACTTCCTCACACAAAGGGGAGTGGGAATCTGGAACTCTCTCTTCCCCCAAAAAGCTGTCCAGGCCGGGGGTCAATTGGAAATTTCAAACCTGAGATTGACGGATTTTTGCTGGGTGCGGGGATTAAGGGTTCCAGAACCAAGGGGGGGAGATGGAGTTAAGATACAGATCAGTCATGATCTCATTGAATGGAACAGGATCGAGGGGCTGAGTGGGCCTCCTCCTGTTCCTGTGTAACAGGCTCGAGAGGGGGCTGAATGGGCCTCCTCCTGTTACTGTGTAACAGGCTCGAGAGGGGCTGAATGGGCCTCCTCCTGTTCCTGTGTAACAGGCTCGAGAGGGGCTGAATGGGCCTCCTCCTGTTCCTGTGCAACAGGCTCGAGAGGGGGCTGAATGGGCCTCCTCCTGTTCCTGTGTAACAGGCTCGAGAGGGGCTGAATGGGCCTCCTCCTGTTCCTGTGTAATAGGCTCGAGAGGGGCTGAATGAGCCTCCTCCTGTTCCTGTGTAACAGACTCGAGAGGGGCTGAATGGGCCTCCTCCTGTTCCTGTGTAACAGGCTCGAGAAGGGCTGAATGGGCCTCCTCCTGTTCCTGTGTAACAGGCTCGAGAAGGGGCTGAATGGGTCTCCTCTTGTTCCTGTGTAACGGGGGTGAGAGAGGGGCTGAACGGGCCTCCTCCTTTGCAATGAAATGGCCAGAAGATAAAATACAGGCTCAGAGATGGACAAGAGAATAGGAAGCAAGAGGTTTGAATGCTTTGAAGGAAAGCCTATGTTCACCCTTGTTAATAACATGCAGTGTATTGTGTTTGTAATTATCTCTGTATATAAATAAATGGATCCATTTTGGAAGTGCTGTCACTGTTCCTTTTGGAGATGTTTAATACTGGGCTGTGCAGAGTGTCTTTGTGTTTTTCAACACTCTGAAACTTAGTGACAGGCTGGGACAATAGTCGAGAATCAATGACAATGAGTAAACAACACGGAGGCAGCTCCCGCAATCCCACAGGTCTCGACTTGATTCAGCTGCTGCAGCATGGGTTTAGCAAGCACTCTTTCTCCCGCTCTTTCTCTCCTGAGCCAGGAGGTTGTTGGTTCAAAGACCAATCTTGAGACTCGAGCACATTAATCCAGGCCAACACTGCAGCAACAGTACTGAGGGAGTGCTGCACTGTCGGAGGGTCAGTTCTGAGAGAGTGCCGCACTGTCGGAGGGTCAGTACTGAGGGAGTGCTGCACTGTCGGAGGGTCAGTACTGAGGGAGTGCCGCACTGTCGGAGGGTCAGTACTGAGAGAGTGCTGCATTGTCGGAGGGTCAGTACTGAGAGAGTGCTGCACTGTCGGAGGGTAAGTACTGAGGGAGTGCTGCACTGTCGGAGGGTCAGTACAGAGGGACTGCTGCACTGTCGGAGGGTCAGTACTGAGAGAGTGCCGCACTGTCGGAGGGTCAGTACTGAGGGAGTGCTGCACTGTCGGAGGGTCAGTACTGAGGGAGTGCTGCACTGTCGGAGGGTCAGGACTGAGGGAGTGCCGCACTGTCGGAGGGTCAGGACTGAGGGAGTGCCGCACTGTCGGAGGGTCAGGACTGAGGGAGTGCTGCACTGTCGGAGGGTCAGTACTCAGGGAGTGCCGCATTGTCGGAGGGTCAGTACTGAGGGAGTGCCGCACTGTCGGAGTGTCAGTACTGAGGGAGTGCTGCACTGTCGGAGTGTCAGTACTGAGGGAGCGCTGCACTGTCGGAGTGTCAGTACTGAGGGAGTGCTGCACTGTCGGAGGGTCAGGACTGAGGGAGTGCTGCACTGTCGGAGGGTCAGTACTGAGGGAGTACTGCACTGTCGGAGGGTCAGTGCTGAGGGAGTGCGGCACTGTCGGAGGGTCAGTACTGAGGGAGTGCTGCACTGTCGGAGTGTCAGTACTGAGGGAGTGCTGCACTGTCGGAGGGTCAGGACTGAGGGAGTGCCGCACTGTCGGAGGGTCAGGACTGAGGGAGTGCTGCACTGTCGGAGGGTCAGGACTGAGGGAATGCTGCACTGTCGGAGGGTCAGTACTCAGGGAGTGCCGCACTGTCGGAGGGTCAGTACTGAGGGAGTGCTGCACTGTCGGAGGGTCAGTACTGAGGGAGTACTGCACTGTCGGAGGGTCAGTGCTGAGGGAGTGCTGCACTGTCGGAGGGTCAGTACTGAGGGAGTGCTGCACTGTCGGAGGGTCAGTACTGAGGGAGTGCTGCACTGTCGGAGGGTCAGCACTGAGGGAGTGCTGCACTGTCGGAGGGTCAGCACTGAGGGAGTGCGGCACTGTCGGAGGGTCAGTTCTGAGAGAGTGCCGCACTGTTGGAGGGTCAATACTGAGGGAATGCCGCGCTGTCGGAGGTTCAGTACTGAGGGAGTGCCGCACTGTTGGAGGGTCAGTACTGAGGGAGTGCTGCACTGTCGGAGGGTCAGGACTGAGGGAGTGCTGCACTGTCGGAGGGTCAGGACTGAGGGAGTGCTGCACTGTCGGAGGGTCAGGACTGAGGAAATGCTGCACTGTCGGAGGGTCAGTACTCAGGGAGTGCCGCACTGTCGGAGGGTCGGTACTGAGGGAGTGCTGCACTGTCGGAGGGTCAGTACTGAGGGAGTACTGCACTGTCGGAGGGTCAGTGCTGAGGGAGTGCGGCACTGTCGGAGGGTCAGTACTGAGGGAGTGCTGCACTGTCGGAGGGTCAGTACTGAGGGAGTGCTGCACTGTCGGAGGGTCAGGACTGAGGGAGTGCTGCACTGGCGGAGGGTCAGGACTGAGGGAGTGCTGCACTGTCGGAGGGTCAGGACTGAGGGAATGCTGCACTGTCGGAGGGTCAGTACTCAGGGAGTGCCGCACTGTCGGAGGGTCGGTACTGAGGGAGTGCTGCACTGTCGGAGGGTCAGTACTGAGGGAGTACTGCACTGTCGGAGGGTCAGTGCTGAGGGAGTGCGGCACTGTCGGAGGGTCAGTACTGAGGGAGTGCTGCACTGTCGGAGGGTCAGTACTGAGGGAGTACTGCACTGTCGGAGGGTCAGTACTGAGGGAGTGCTGCACTGTCGGAGGGTCAGCACTGAGGGAGTGCGGCACTGTCGGAGGGTCAGTTCTGAGAGAGTGCCGCACTGTTGGAGGGTCAATACTGAGGGAATGCCGCGCTGTCGGAGGTTCAGTACTGAGGGAGTGCCGCACTGTTGGAGGTTCAGTACTGAGGGAGTGCTGCACTGTCGTAGGGTCAGTACTGAGAGAGCGCTGCACTGTCTAAGGGTCAGTACTGAGGGAGTGCCGCGCTGTCGGAGGTTCAGTACTGAGGGAGTGCCGCACTGTTGGAGGTTCAGTACTGAGGGAGTGCCGCACTGTTGGAGGTTCAGTACTGAGGGAGTGCCGCACTGTCGGAGGGTCAGTACTGAGGGAGTGCCGCACTGTTGGAGGTGCCGTCTTTCAGATGAGACATTAAACCGAGGCCCCCGTCTGCCCTCTCAGTTGGGTGTAAAAGATCCCACGGCCACTGTCTGGAAGAAGTGCAGCGTGGGGGGTGGGGGGGTGGGGGGGGGAGTTCTCCCCGGTGTCCTGGGGACAATATTTCTCCCTCAACCAACATCGCTAAAAAAAAAACATGATCTGGGTCATTATCACATTGCTCTTTGTGGGATCTTGCTGTGCACAAATTGGCTGCTGCGTTTCCTACGTTACAACAGTGAGCACACTTCAAATAAAGTCCTTCAAATAAAGTCCTTCATTGTCTGTGAGGGGCTTTGAGACGTCTTCAGTGGGGGGGCGGGGGGAATTACTCTGGAGAAGTTAGAACGTCTCTTTCTGATAAATGTTAAAAATGTTTAATGTGCTCAGGAACAGACGATTGCCCAGCAATGAAACAAAGTAAAGGTTAAGTGCTGTTTTGGTCATTTCATGATTTAAAGTGAAAAACTGTCAGTTCACTCACAGGTGATTCCTGTTTGTAAAAATCCAAACATTTTCTGGCCCATTTTCAGGACTGTGACTAACAGCAACAAAAACTTGCATTTATATAGCAACTTTAATGTAGTTAAACAGTCCAAGGTCCTTCACAGGAGGGTAAATCAGACAACATTCTGACCCTGAAGCTACATGAGGAGATATTCGGGACCGGCGACCAAAAGCTCGGTCAAAGAGGTCGGTTTTTAAGGAGCGTCTTAAAGGAGGAGAGAGAGAGAGAGGCGGAGAGGTTTAGGGAGGGAATTCCAGAGCTTAGGGCCCCAGGCAGCTGAAGGCACGGCCGCCAATGGTGGAGCGATGGGAATCGGGGGATGGGAGAGAGGACGGAATTGGAGGGAGCGCAGAGATCTCGGAGGGTTGTAGGGGCTGGAGGAGGTTAGAGAGATAGGGAGGGTTGTCGGGGCTGGAGGAGGTTATGGAGATAGGGAGGGTTGTAGGGGCTGGAGGAGGTTACAGAGATAGGGAGGGTTGCAGGGGCTGGAGAAGGTTACAGAGATAGGGGAGGGTTGTAGGGGCTGGAGAAGTTAACAGAGATAGGGGAGGGTTGTAGCGGCTGGAGAAGGTTACAGAGGTAGGGAGGGTTGTAGGGACTGGAGGTGGTTACAGAGATAGGGAGGGTTGTAGGGGCTGGAGAAGGTTACAGAGATAGGGGTGTGTTGTAGGGGCTGGAGGAGGTTACAGAGATAGGGAGGTTGTTCGGGGCTGGAGGAGGTTACAGAGATACGGAGGGTTGTAGGGGCTGGAGGTGGTGAACGGGACTCCGGTGCGAGTTTAGACATGGATAGCAGAGTTTTGGATGAGCTGAAGTTTCCGGAGGGGGGAATGTGGGGGATGGGCCAGGAGTGCGTTGGAATGGTCAAGTCTGGAGGTAACAGAGGGACGGACGAGGGCTTCAGCAGTCGATGAGCTGAGACAGGGGCGAAGTCGGGCCACGTCACGGAGGAGGAAATATGTGACACCAGGGCTGTGAACAGACTGGTTTAATCTCAGACTGTTGCCAGGGAGAGGGACGGTGTCGGTAACTAGGGAACGGAGGTCGGAGCGGGGACTGAAAACAACGGCTTCGGTCTCCCCAATATTTAATCGGAGGAAATTTCTGCTCATCCAGTTCTGGATGTCGGATAAACAGCCGGATCATTTCGAGACAGTGGAGGAGGGGAGAGAGGTAGTGGAGGAGGGGAGAGAAGTGGTGGAGGAGGGGAGAGAGGTGGTGGAGGAGGGGAGAGAGGTGGTGGAGGAGGGGAGAGAGGTGGTGGAGGAGGGGAGAGAGGTGGTGGAGGAGGGGAGAGAGGTGGTGGAGGAGGGGAGCGAGGTGGTGGTGAGGTGGAGACGGGTGTCGTCAGTGTACTGGTGAAAACTAACGGTGTGCTTCCGGATGATGTCGGCGAGGGGCAGCATGAAGATGAGAAATAGGAGGGCGGGGGGCAAGGAGAGATCCTTGAGGGGGGGACGCCAGAGGTAACGGGGCGGGAGCAGGGTGAGAAGCCATTGCAGATGATTCTCCGGGTACGATTAGATAGATATGGATGGAGCCAGGTAAGAGCAGACCCACCCAGCTGGACGACAGTGGAGAGGTGTTGGAGGAGGATGGTGTGGTCAACAGCATCAACGGCCGCAGACAGCGTCCTTCTCCTCGAGTCACACTCTCCCACCCTATCCCTCGATACCCAAAAAACTATCGATCTCAGTCTTCAATGTACTCAAAGACTGAAAATCCGCAGAATTCCGAAGATTCACAAAGACTCACAGAGTGAAGGGAAGGATACAATTGCACTGGAATGAGTTGGGAGGAGGTTCACTGGACTGATTCCTGGGATGAAGGGGTTATCTAACGAGGAATGGTTGAGCGGGTTGGGTCTGTGGAAGAATGAGGGGTGATTTTATTGAAATATATAACATGGAGAGGGGACTTGGCAGGGTGGATGCTGAGAGGATGTTTCCCCTTGTGGGAGAGCCTACAACCAGGCGACACAGTTTAAGAAGAAGGGGGTCTGCCATTTAAGAGGCAGTTGAGGGGAACTTGTTTATTCCAGTGAGCGTTCCCGAAGGGCCTGCTGTACATTCAAAGATAAACACATGGGAGAAACACTCATCAATCCTGCTCTCATAATATTGGGAACAAAAAAAATTCAAAGGGGAAAGGAAGATTAATTGCACATTTCACAGTTTCATCTGGAGGGTCCCGCATTCTTCAGTGAGGAAAATCAACGGTCGTTTGATGATCCAGGGCTGCGTTGAGACAGAATATTCTGTTTGAAAATAAAAAGACAAAACGTCAGCTTTATCAACAGGCAAACTTGATACATTCAGATTTGATGGGGACAGTGTAGAGGGAGCTTTACTCTGTATCTAACCCCCGTTTTTTTTTATGGGGGACAGTGTAGAGGGAGCTTTACTCTGTATCTAACCCCCGTTTTTTTTTATGGGGGACAGTGTAGAGGGAGCTTTACTCTGTATCTAACCCCCGTTTTTTTTTGTTTTTTTTTATCTAACCCCCCCCCCCGTTGTTTCTTTTTTTTTTGTCGAGGGGGCCTTTATTCCTCAGGCCCCCTTTATATACACACTTATATTTTTAAAATAACTTTATTAAAACCAGATAAATAAACAAAAAAACTCAAATTAAAATGCCATTCTCGGCGTCGACGATGCACTCCAGTCCCTGCGGTGCCCACCGGTCGCGGAAGGCCTCAAGCGTACCGGCGGAAACCGCATGCTCCTTTTCCAGGGACACCCGGGCGCGAACGTAACCGCGGAAGAGGGGCAGGCAATCGGGGAGGACGGACCCACCGACGGCCCGCAACCTGGACCTGTGAATTGCCACCTTGGCCAGGCCCAGGAGCAGACCGACGAGGAGATCCTCCTCCCGGCCCAAGCCCCTCCGCACCGGGTGCCCAAAGATCAGGAGCGTGGGACTGAAGTGCAGCCAAAATTTGAGGAGCAGCCCCTTCAGATACTCAAAGAGGGGCTGCAACCTCGCACACTCCATATAAACATGGAACACGGACTCGAACAGGCTGCAGAAAGTACAGGTGGCCTGGGAGTCCGTGAACCTACTTAAAAGTCTATTGCACGGGACTGCTCTGTGCAGCACCCTCCATCCCAGGTCCCCGATGTAAAGGGGGAAGACTCCCGCGTAGAGAGACCTTCATCGGGGTTTCCCCTCGCCGCCAGATGGCGACGCGGACCGCCAGGGCGTGTCCGGCCGGCTGACGAGGGGGAGGAAGTGGAGAGTGTGCAGGAGCAGCCCGTACAGGAAACCCCTCCGAGCCGATTGGAATGACACGGAGGGCATTTCCGAGAGGCGGCTCGGGTTGTGCGGGACCGGCTCCCGAGGAGGGTTTCGGGGCCTGGGTCCGATGAGCAGTTCCGGCCGAGCGTGGGTCAGCTCGGCCGGGATCGCTCCGCACTCCCGAGCCCCCTCGCCACCCGCAGTGAGGGGCGTCCCGGGGGTTTCGGCTACTCCTACGCCCGCCGGACCGTCCCCGGAGTCGGCCGCCTGGACAGCCGAGGCGCTCTCCTCCGCCGGCGGGGGAGCGCCCTGACTGGAGGCGACCATGTTCCAGACTCGGAATAAACTCGGAGCAGTCCTGTGCAGCGTCCCAGCCAAGCGGTGACTTTCGCCTCCAACTCCTGCCAGTTTGCCGGCCAGGCTTCCTCAGCGGGGCTAAGGTGGACTCCCAGATAGAGGAGGTGCGTGGTGCTCCACGCAAAAGGTGTCATCTCCTCCGGCAGGGAGTCCACCCGCCACTGACCAACCAGGAGTCCGAAACATTTCTCCCAATTGATCCTCGCGGAGGACGCGGCAGAAAAGGTCTGCTGGCAGTCGCGCATCCTCCGCAAGTCAACGGGATCTGTGATTGCGAGGAGCACGTCGTCGGCGTAAGCCGAGAGGATGACCCGCATGGCCGGCTCGCGCAGAGCCAATCCCGTCAACCTCCTGCGAAGCAGGCACAGGAAGGGCTCCACGCAGATGGTATACAATTGGCCGGACATGGGGCACCCCTGACGCACTCCTCTCCCAAATCGAAGGGGCGCCGTCAAGGACCCGTTAACTTTGACTAGACACTCTGCGGCGGCGTATAAAAGTCGGACCCGGGCCACAAAATGCGGCCCAAGTCCGAAAGCGCGCAGAGTATCCAACCCCCGTGCTGTACCTGTCCTGGGAGTGTTTGATGGGGACAGTGTAGAGGGAGCTTTACTCTGTATCTAACCCCCGTACTGTACTTGTCCTGGGAGTGTTTGACGGGGACAGTGTAGAGGGAGCTTTACTCTGTAGCTAACCCCGTACTGTACCTGCCCTGGGAGTGTTTGATGGGGGACAGTGTAGAGGGAGCTTTACTCTGTATCTAACCCCCGTACTGTACCTGTCCTGGGAGTGTTTGATGGGGGACAGTGTAGAGGGAGCTTTATTCTGTATCGAACCCCCGTACTGTACCTGTCCTGGGAGTGTTTGATGGGGACAGTGTAGAGGGAGCTTTACTCTGTATCTAACCCCCGTACTGTACCTGTCCTGGGGAGTGTTTGATGGGGGACAGTGTAGAGGGAGCTTTACTCTGTATCTAACCCCCATGCTGTACCTGTCCTGGGAGTGTTTGATGGGGGACAGTGTAGAGGGAGCTTTACTCTGTATCTAACCCCCGTACTGTACCTGTCCTGGGAGTGTTTGATGGGGGACAGTGTAGAGGGAGTTTTACTCTGTATCTAACTCCCGTACTGTACCTGTCCTGGGGAGTGTTTGATGGGGGACAGTGTAGAGGGAGCTTTACTCTGTATCTAACCCCCGTGCTGTACCTGTCCTGGGAGTGTTTGATGGGGGACAGTGTAGAGGGAGCTTTACTCTGTATCTAACCCCCGTACTGTACCTGTCCTGGGAGTGTTTGATGGGGACAGTGTAGAGGGAGCTTTACTCTGTATCTAACCCCCGTACTGTACCTGTCCTGGGGAGTGTTTGATGGGGGACAGTGTAGAGGGAGCTTTACTCTGTATCTAACCCCCGTGCTGTACCTGTCCTGGGGAGTGTTTGATGGGGGACAGCGTAGAGGGAGCTTTACTCTGTATCTAACCCCCGTACTGTACCTGTCCTGGGGAGTGTTTGATGGGGGACAGTGTAGAGGGAGCTTTACTCTGTATCTAACCCCCGTACTGTACCTGTCCTGGGAGTGTTTGATGGGGTCAGTGTAGAGGGAGCTTTACTCTGTATGTTGCTACTAATGATACTCACATGGTGTTGATGTCAATACTAATGTTAGCTTCGATTGCGATGCCTCCTATAGCACTCCAGGAAACAAATCACCAATGCCAGTAGGACAAGACATATGGACAAAATAATTAGCGTCCATGTTGTACTGCTTAATCCAGTCTTCCCTTCATCCGCATCTAACAGAGAGGAATAAAGAAGACTTTAATGCAGAGGGAGATTGTCAAACACGGACAGATCACTGGAGCGTCTTAAAGGAGGAGAGAGAGAGAGAGAGGCGGAGAGGTTTAGGAAAGAAATTCCGGAGCTTAGGGCCCCCAGGCAGCTGAAGGCACGGCCGCCAATGGTGGAGCGATGGGAATCGGGGGATGGGCGAGAGGCCAGAATTGGAGGGAGCGCAGAGATCTCGGAGGGTTGTAGGGGCTGGAGGAGGTTACAGAGATAGGGAGGTGTTGTAGGGGCTGGAGGAGGTTACAGAGATAGGGAGGGTTGTCAGGGCTGGAGGAGGTTACAGAGATAGGGAGGGTTTTATGGGCTGGAGGAGGGTTACAGAGATATGGAGGGTTTTAGGGGCTGGAGGAGGTTACAGAGATAGGGAGGGTTGTCGGGGCTGGAGGAGGTTACAGAGATAGGGAGGGTTTTAGGGGCTGGAGGAGGTTACAGAGATAGGGAGGGTTGTAGGTGCTGGAGGAGGTTACAGAGATAGGGAAGGTTGTAGGGGCTGGAGAAGGTTACAGAGATAGGGAGGATTGTCGGGGCTGGAGGAGGTTACAGAGATAGGGAGGGTTGTAGGGGCTGGAGGAGGTTACAGAGATAGGGAGGGTTGTAGGGGCTGGAGGAGGTTACAGAGATAGGGAGGGTTGTAGGTGCTGGAGGAGGTTACAGAGATAGGGTGGGTTGTAGGTGCTGGAGGAGGTTACAGAGATAGGGAGGGTTGTAGGGGCTGGAGAAGGTTACAGAGATAGGGAGGGTTGTCGGTGCTGGAGAAGGTTACAGAGATAGGGAGGGTTGTCGGGGCTGGAGGAGGTTCCAGAGATAGGGAGAGTTGTAGGGTCTGGAGGAGGTTACAGAGATAGGGAGGAGGCGAGGAGGCCATGTAGGGATTTGAAAACAAGGATGAGAATTTTGAAATTGACTCATTGTTTAACCGGGAGCCAGTGTCGGTCAGAGAGTAACAGAGCAATGATTTGTAAAAAAAAAAGGGAGGTCGAGAGAAAGTAGGGAATTATAGACCAGTCAGCCTGACGTCGGTAGTGGGGAAAATTCTAGAGTCCATTATCAAAGATTTTATAGCAGAGCCCTTGGAGAACAGTGGTAGAATCGGACAGAGTCAGCATGGATTTACGAAAGGGAAATCATGCTTGACAAATCTACTAGAATTCTTTGAGGATGTAACTAGTAGAGTTGATGATGGGAGCCAGTGGATGTGGTTTATTTGGACTTTCAGAAGGCTTTCGACAAAGTCTCACATAAGAGATTAGCAAAATTACAGCGCATGGGATTGGGGGCAGTGTATTGCAATGGATAGAAAATTGGTTGGCGGACAGGAAACAAAGAGTAGGGATAAATGGGTCTTTTTCTGAATGGCAGGCAGTGACTAGTGGGGTACCACAGGGATTGGTGCTAGGACCCCAGCTGTTCACAATATATATTAATATTTAGATGACGGAACAAAATGTAATCTCTCCAAGTTTGCAGATGACACAAAACTGGGTGGGAGGGTGAGTTGTGAGGAGGATGCAGAGAGGCTTCAGGGTGATTTGGACAAGTTGAGTGAGTGGGCTAATGCATGGCAGATACAGCATAATGTGGATAAATGTGAGGTTATCCACTTTGGTAGCAAAAACAGGAAGGCAGATTATTATCTGAACGGCTATAAACTGAGAGAGGGGAATATGCAGCGAGACCTGGGTGTTCTCATACACCAGTCACTGAAGGTAAGCATGCAAGTGCAACAGGCGGTAAAAAAGGCAAATGGTATGTTGGCCTTCATAGCGAGAGGATTCGAGTACAGGAGCAGGGATGTCTTGCTGCAATTACACAGGGCCTTGGTGAGACCACACCTGGAATATCGTGTGCAGTTTTGGTCTTATCTGAGGAAGGATGTTCTTGCTATAGAGGGAGTGCAGTGAAGGTTTACCAGACTGATTCCTGGGATGGCGGGACTGACGTATGAGGAGAGATTGAGTCGGTTAGGATTATATTTGCTGGAGTTCAGAAGAGTGAGGGGGGATCTCATAGAAACCTATAAAATTCTAACAGGACTTGACAGGGTAGATGCAGGAAGGTTGTTCCCGATGGTGGGGGAGAACCAGGGGTCATAGTCTAAGGATACGGGGTAAACATTTCAGGACTGAGATGAGAAATTTCTTCACCCAGAGAGTGGTGAACCTGTGGAATTCGCTACCACAGAAAGCAGTTGAGGCCAAAACATTGTATGTTTTCAAGAAGGAGTTAGATATTGCTCTTGGGGCGAAAGGGATCAAAGGGTATGGGGAGAAAGCGGGAACAGGTTACTGAGTTGTATTATCAGCCGTGATCATAATGAATGGCGGAGCAGGCTCGAAGGGCCGAATGGCCTACTCCTGCTCCTATTTTCTATGTGTCTCTGCAAAAGGGATCTGGCGCAAGTTGGGACATGGGCAACAGAATTCTGGAAGAACGTAAGTTTAGAAAGGTGGAAATGGGATGCTTGAGAGAATGTGTGGATAGGAGGTCAGAAGGTCAGCTCGGGGTAAAATACGACAACAGTTGAAAAGCATCAGGTTGAGACTCAGACGATTGCCATCGAGAGAGATGAGTTTGTCGCAAAGGAACAGAGTTTGTGATGGGAATCAAAGCTAATGGCGTCAGTCTTCCCAATATTTAACTGGAGGAAATTTTGCTCATCCATTGCAGGATGTGGGATAAACAGTCGGAAAATTTAGCAACAGCGGAGGGGTTGAGACACGTCGGAGTGAGGTACAGCTAAAGGTCTTCAACGTACATCTGATGGTGTTCCCGAGGGCAGCATGTAGAGCAGGAATAGAATGAGGGCAAAGAAAGATCCTCCTTCAACTCCTGCCGATAAACCGACTGATATCTACACAATGTAAACTGTGAATATCCCACTCCTGACTCAAACTCGACTGATATCCACACACTGTACACTGTCAATATCCCACTCCTGACTCAAACTCGACAGATATCCAGACACTGCAAACTGTGAATATCCCACTCCTGTCTCTAACTCGACAGATATCCAGACACTGTAAACTGTGAATATCCCACTCCTGTCTATAACTCTACTGATATCCACACACTGTACACTGTCAATATCCCACTCCTGTCTCTAACTCGACTGATATCCACACACTGTACACTGTCAATATCCCACTCCTGTCTATAACTCTACTGATATCTACACACTGTACACTGTCAATATCCCACTCCTGTCTATAACTCTACTGATATCTACACACTGCACACTGTCAATATCCCACTCCTGTCTATAGCTCTACTGATATCTACACACTGCACACTGTCAATATCCCACTCCTGTCTATAACTATACTGATATCTACACACTGTACACTGTCAATATCCCACTCCTGTCTATAACTATACTGATATCTACACACTGCACACTGTCAATATCCCACTCCTGTCTATAACTATACTGATATCTACACACTGTACACTGTCAATATCCCACTCCTGTCTATAACTATACTGATATCTACACACTGCACACTGTCAATATCCCACTCCTGTCTATAACTATACTGATATCTACACACTGTACACTGTCAATATCCCACTCCTGTCTATAACTATACTGATAACTACACACTGCACACTGTCAATATCCCACTCCTGTCTATAACTATACTGATATCTACACACTGCACACTGTCAATATCAGACTCCTGTCTATAACTATACTGATATCTACACCCTGTACACTGTCAATATCCCACTCCTGTCTATAACTATACTGATATCTACACACTGTACACTGTCAATATCCCACTCCTGTCTATAACTATACTGATATCTACACACTGTACACTGTCAATATCCCACTCCTGTCTATAACTATACTGATATCCACACACTGTACACTGTCAATATCCCACTCCTGTCTATAACTCTACTGATATCTACACACTGTACACTGTCAATATCCCACTCCTGTCTATAACTATACTGATATCCACACACTGTACACTGTCAATATCCCACTCCTGTCTCTAACTCGACAGATATCCAGACACTGTAAACTGTGAATATCCCACTCCTGTCTCTAACTCGACTGATATCCACACACTGTACACTGTCAATATCCCACTCCTGTCTATAACTATACTGATATCTACACACTGTACACTGTCAATATCCCACTCCTGTCTATAACTCTACTGATATCTACACACTGTACACTGTCAATATCCCACTCCTGTCTATAACTATACTGATATCTACACACTGTACACTGTCAATATCCCACTCCTGTCTATAACTATACTGATATCCACACACTGTACACTGTCAATATCCCACTCCTGTCTCTAACTCGACAGATATCCAGACACTGTAAACTGTGAATATCCCACTCCTGTCTCTAACTCGACTGATATCCACACACTGTACACTGTCAATATCCCACTCCTGTCTATAACTCTACTGATATCTACACACTGTACACTGTCAATATCCCACTCCTGTCTATAACTATACTGATATCTACACACTGTACACAGTCAATATCCCACTCCTGTCTATAACTATACTGATATCCACACACTGTACACTGTCAATATCCCACTCCTGTCTATAACTATACTGATATCTACACACTGTACACTGTCAATAACCCACTCCTGTCTATAACTATACTGATATCTACACACCGTACACTGTCAATATCCCACTCCTGTCTATAACTATACTGATATCTACACACTGTACACTGTCTATATCCCACTCCTGTCTATAACTCGACTGATATCTACACACTGTACACTGTCAATATCCCACTCCTGTCTATAACTCTACTGATATCCACACACTGTACACTGTCAATATCCCACTCCTGTCTATAACTATACTGATATCTACACACTGTACACTGACAATATCCCACTCCTGTCTATAACTATACTGATATCTACACACTGTACACTGTCAATATCCCACTCCTGTCTATAACTATACTGATATCTACACACTGTACACTGACAATATCCCACTCCTGTCTATAACTATACTGATATCCACACACTGTACACTGTCAATATCCCACTCCTGTCTCTAACTCTACTGATATCTACACGCTGTACACTGTCAATATCCCACTCCTGTCTATAACTATACTGATATCTACACACTGTACACTGACAATATCACACTCCTGTCTATAACTCGACAGATATCCAGACACTGTAAACTGTGAATATCCCACTCCTGTCTCTAACTCGACTGATATCCACACACTGTACACTGTCAATATCCCACTCCTGTCTATAACTCTACTGATATCTACACACTGTACACTGTCAATATCCCACTCCTGTCTATAACTATACTGATATCTACACACTGTACACTGTCAATATCCCACTCCTGTCTATAACTATACTGATATCCACACACTGTACACTGTCAATATCCCACTCCTGTCTATAACTATACTGATATCTACACACTGCACACTGTCAATATCCCACTCCTGTCTATAACTCTACTGATATCTACACACTGTACACTGTCAATATCCCACTCCTGTCTATAACTATACTGATATCTACACACTGTACACTGTCAATATCCCACTCCTGTCTATAACTCTACTGATATCTACACACTGTACACTGTCAATATCCCACTCCTGTCTATAACTATACTGATATCCACACACTGTACACTGTCAATATCCCACTCCTGTCTATAACTATACTGATATCTACACACTGCACACTGTCAATATCCCACTCCTGTCTATAACTATACTGATATCCACACACTGTACACTGTCAATATCCCACTCCTGTCTATAACTCTACTGATATCTACACACTGTACACTGTCAATATCCCACTCCTGTCTATAACTATACTGATATCCACACACTGTACACTGTCAATATCCCACTCCTGTCTATAACTATACTGATATCTACACACTGCACACTGTCAATATCCCACTCCTGTCTATAACTCTACTGATATCTACACACTGTACACTGTCAATATCCCACTCCTGTCTATAACTATACTGATATCCACACACTGTACACTGACAATATCCCACTCCTGTCTATAACTATACTGATATCTACACACTGCACACTGTCAATATCCCACTCCTGTCTATAACTCTACTGATATCTACACACTGTACACTGTCAATATCCCACTCCTGTCTATAACTATACTGATATCTACACACTGTACACTGTCAATATCCCACTCCTGTCTATAACTATACTGATATCTACACACTGCACACTGTCAATATCCCACTCCTGTCTATAACTATACTGATATCTACACACTGTACAATGTCAATATCCCACTCCTGTCTATAACTCTACTGATATCTACACACTGTACACTGTCAATATCCCACTCCTGTCTATAACTATACTGATATCTACACACTGCACACTGTCAATATCCCACTCCTGTCTATAACTATACTGATATCTACACACTGCACACTGTCAATATCCCACTCCTGTCTATAACTATACTGATATCTACACACTTAACACTGTCAATATCCCACTCCTGTCTATAACTCTACTGATATCTACACACTGTACACTGTCAATATCCCACTCCTGTCTATAACTCTACTGATATCTACACACTGTACACTGTCAATATCCCACTCCTGTCTATAACTCTACTGATATCTACACACTGTACACTGTCAATATCCCACTCCTGTCTATAACTATACTGATATCTACACACTGTACACTGACAATATCCCACTCCTGTCTATAACTAAACTGATATCTACACACTGCACACTGTCAATATCCCACTCCTGTCTATAACTATACTGATATCTACACACTGTACACTGTCAATATCCCACTCCTGTCTATAACTATACTGATATCTACACACTGTACACTGACAATATCACACTCCTGTCTATAACTATACTGATATCTACACACTGCACAATGTCAATATCCCACTCCTGTCTATAACGATACTGATATCTACACACTGTACACTGTCAATATCCCACTCCTGTCTATAACTATACTGATATCTACACACTGTACACTGTCAATATCCCACTCCTGTCTATAACTATACTGATATCTACACACTGTACACTGTCAATATCCCACTCCTGTCTATAACTATACTGATATCCACACACTGTACACTGTCAATATCCCACTCCTGTCTATAACTATACTGATATCTACACACTGTACACTGTCAATATCCCACTCCTGTCTATAACTATACTGATATCTACACACTGTACACTGTCAATATCCCACTCCTGTCTATAACTATACTGATATCTACACACTGTACACTGTCAATATCCCACTCCTGTCTATAACTATACTGATATCTACACAATGTACGCTGTCAATATCCCACTCCTGTCTACAAATCTACTGATATCTGCACACTGTACACTGTCAATATCCCACTCCTGTCTATAACTCTACTGATATCTACACACTGTACACTGTCAATATCCCACTCCTGTCTATAACTATACTGATATCTACACACTGTACACTGACAATATCCCACTCCTGTCTATAACTAAACTGATATCTACACACTGCACACTGTCAATATCCCACTCCTGTCTATAACTATACTGATATCTACACACTGTACACTGTCAATATCCCACTCCTGTCTATAACTATACTGATATCTACACACTGTACACTGACAATATCACACTCCTGTCTATAACTATACTGATATCTACACACTGCACAATGTCAATATCCCACTCCTGTCTATAACTATACTGATATCTACACACTGTACACTGTCAATATCCCACTCCTGTCTATAACTATACTGATATCTACACACTGTACACTGTCAATATCCCACTCCTTTTATAACTATACTGATATCTACACACCGTACACTGTCAATATCCCACTCCTGTCTATAACTATACTGATATCTACACACTGTACACTGTCAATATCCCACTCCTGTCTATAACTATACTGATATCTACACACTGTACGCTGTCAATATCCCACTCCTGTCTACAAATCTACTGATATCTGCACACTGTACACTGTCAATATCCCACTCCTGTCTATAACTCTACTGATATCCACACACTGTACACTGTCAATATCCCACTCCTGTCTATAACTATACTGATATCCACACACTGTACACTGTCAATATCCCACTCCTGTCTATAACTCTACTGATATCCACACACTGTGCACTGTCAATATCCCACTCCTGTCTCTAACTATACTGATATCCACACACTGTACACTGTCAATATCCCACTCCTGTCTATAACTCTACTGATATCTACACACTGTACACTGTCAATATCCCACTCCTGTCTATAACTCTACTGATATCCACACACTGTACACTGTCAATATCCCACTCCTGTCTATAACTATACTGATATCCACACACTGTACACTGTCAATATCCCACTCCTGTCTATAACTCTACTGATATCCACACACTGTACACTGTCAATATCCCACTCCTGTCTCTAACTCTACTGATATCTACACACTGTACACTGTCAATATCCCACTCCTGTCTATAACTCTACTGATATCTACACACTGTACACTGTCAATATCCCACTCCTGTCTATAACTATACTGATATCTACACACTGCACACTGTCAATATCCCACTCCTGTCTATAACTATACTGATATCTACACACTGTACACTGTCAATATCCCACTCCTGTCTATAACTCTACTGATATCCACACACTGTACACTGTCAATATCCCACTCCTGTCTCTAACTATACTGATATCCACACACTGTACACTGTCAATATCCCACTCCTGTCTATAACTCTACTGATATCTACACACTGTACACTGTCAATATCCCACTCCTGTCTATAACTCTACTGATATCCACACACTGTATACTGTCAATATCCCACTCCTGTCTCTAACTATACTGATATCTACACACTGTACACTGTCAATATCCCACTCCTGTCTATAACTCTACTGATATCCACACACTGTACACTGTCAATATCCCACTCCTGTCTCTAACTATACTGATATCCACACACTGTACAATGTCAATATCCCACTCCTGTCTCTAACTATACTGATATCTACACACTGTCTTTTGGGCCTCCTTATCTCGAGAGACAATGGATACGCGCCTGGAGGTGGTCAGTGGTTTGTGAAGCAGCGCCTGGAGTGGCTATGAAGGCCAATTCTGGAGTGACAGGCTCTTCCACAGGTGCTGCAGAGAAATTTGTTTGTTGGGGCTGTTGCACAGTTGGCTCTCCCCTTGCGCCTCTGTCTTTTTTCCTGCCAACTACTAAGTCTCTTCGACTCGCCACAATTTAGCCCTGTCTTTATGGCTGCCCACTACACACTGTACACTGTCAATATCCCACTCCTGTCTATAACTATACTGATATCTACACACTGTACACTGTCAATATCCCACTCCTGTCTATAACTCTGCTGATATCTACACACTGTACACTGACAATATCCCACTCCTGTCTATAAATCTACTGATATCTACACAATGTACACTGACAATATCCAACTCCTGTCTATAACTCTACTGATATCTACACACTGTACACTGTCAATATCCCACTCCTGTCTATAACTCTACTGATATCTACACACCGTACACTGTCAATATCCCACTCCTGTCTATAACTATACTGATATCTACACACTGTACAATGTCAATATCCCACTCCTGTCTCTAACTATACTGATATCTACACACGGTACACTGTCAATATCCCACTCCTCTCTAACTAAACTGATATCTACACACTGAACACTGTCAATATCCCACTCCTGTCTATAACTATACTGATATCTACACACTGTACACTGTCAATATCCCACTCCTGTCTATAACTATACTGATATCTACACACTGTACACTGTCAATATCCCACTCCTCTCTAACGAAACTGATATCTACACACTGTACACTGTCAATATCCCACTCCTGTCTATAACTCTACTGATATCCACACACAGTACACTGTCAATATCCCACTCCTGTCTCTAACTATACTGATATCTATACACTGTACACTGTCAATATCCCACTCCTGTCTATAACTCTACTGATATCTACACACTGTACACTGACAATATCCCACTCCTGTCTATAACTCTACTGATATCTACACACTGTACACTGTCAATATCCCACTCCTGTCTATAACTCTACTGATATCTACACACTGTACACTGTCAATATCCCACTCCTGTCTATAACTCTAATGATATCTACACACCGTACACTGTCAATATCCCACTCCTGTCTATAACTATACTGATATCTACACACTGTACAATGTCAATATCCCACTCCTGTCTCTAACTATACTGATATCTACACACTGTACACTGTCAATATCCCACTCCTCTCTAACTAAACTGATATCTACACACTGTACACTGTCAATATCCCACTCCTGTCTATAACTATATTGATATCTACACACTGTACACTGTCAATATCCCACTCCTGTCTATAACTATACTGATATCTACACACTGTACACTGTCAATATCCCACTCCTCTCTAACTAAACTGATATCTACACACTGTACACTGTCAATATCCCACTCCTGTCTATAACTCTACTGATATCCACACACAGTACACTGTCAATATCCCACTCCTGTCTCTAACTATACTGATATCTACACACTGTCCACTGTCAATATCCCTCTCCTGTCTATAACTATACTGATATCTACACACTGTACACTGTCAATATCCCACTCCTGTCTCTAACTATACTGATATCTACACACTGTACACTGTCAATATCCCACCCCTGTCTATAACTCTACTGATATCCACACACTGTACACTGTCAATATCCCACTCCTGTCTCTAACTATACTGATATCTACACACTGTAAACTGTCAATATCCCACTCCTGTCTATAACTATACTGATATCTACACACTGTACACTGTCAATATCCCACTCCTGTCTTTAACTGTACTGATATCTACACACTGTACACTGTCAATATCCCACTCCTGTCTATAACTGTACTGATATCTACACACTGTACACTGTCAATATACCACTCCTGTCTATAACTCGACTGATATCCACACACTGTACACTGTCAATATCCCACTCCTGTCTATAACTATACTGATATCCACACACTGTACACTGTCAATATCCCACTCCTGTCTATAACTCTACTGATATCTACACACTGCACACTGTCAATATCCCACTCCTGTCTATAACTCTACTGATATCTACACACTGCACACTGTCAATATCCCACTCCTGTCGATAACTCTACTGATATCTACACACTGCACACTGTCAATATCCCACTCCTGTCTATAACTCTACTGATATCTACACACCGTACACTGTCAATATCCCACTCCTGTCTATAACGATACTGATATCCACACACTGCACACTGTCAATATCCCACTCCTGTCTATAACTATGCTGATATCTACACACCGTACACTGTCAATATCCCACTCCTGTCTATAACTAGACTGATATCTACACACTGCACAATGTCAATATCCCACTCCTGTCTCGAACTATACTGATATCTACACACTGTACACTGTCAATATCCCTCTCCTGTATATAACTATACTGATATCTACACACTGTACACTGTCAATATCCCACTCCTGTCTATAACTCTACTGATATCTACACACTGCACACTGTCAATATCCCACTCCTGTCTATAACTATACTGATATCTACACACTGTACACTGTCAATATCCCACTCCTGTCTATAACTATACTGATATCTACACACTGTACACTGTCAATATCCCACTCCTGTCTATAACTATACTGATATCTACACACTGCACACTGTCAATATCCCACTCCTGTCTATAACTCTACTGATATCTACACACTGCACACTGTCAATATCCCACTCCTGTCTATAACTATACTGATATCTACACACTGTACACTGTCAATATCCCACTCCTGTCTATAACTCTACTGATATCTACACACTGCACACTGTCAATATCCCACTCCTGTCTATAACTCTACTGATATCTACACACTGCACACTGTCAATATCCCACTCCTGTCGATAACTCTACTGATATCTACACACTGCACACTGTCAATATCCCACTCCTGTCTATAACTCTACTGATATCTACACACCGTACACTGTCAATATCCCACTCCTGTCTATAACGATACTGATATCCACACACTGCACACTGTCAATATCCCACTCCTGTCTATAACTATGCTGATATCTACACACCGTACACTGTCAATATCCCACTCCTGTCTATAACTAGACTGATATCTACACACTGCACAATGTCAATATCCCACTCCTGTCTCGAACTATACTGATATCTACACACTGTACACTGTCAATATCCCTCTCCTGTATATAACTATACTGATATCTACACACTGTACACTGTCAATATCCCACTCCTGTCTATAACTCTACTGATATCTACACACTGCACACTGTCAATATCCCACTCCTGTCTATAACTATACTGATATCTACACACTGTACACTGTCAATATCCCACTCCTGTCTATAACTATACTGATATCTACACACTGTACACTGTCAATATCCCACTCCTGTCTATAACTATACTGATATCTACACACTGCACACTGTCAATATCCCACTCCTGTCTATAACTATACTGATATCTGCACACTGCACACTGTCAATATCCCACTCCTGTCTATAACTATACTGATATCTACACACTGTACCCTGTCAATATCCCACTCCTGTCCATAACTATACTGATATCTACACACTGCACACTGTCAATATCCCACTCCTGTCTATAACTCTACTGATATCTACACACTGTACACTGTCAATATCCCACTCCTGTCCATAACTATACTGATATCTACACACTGCACACTGTCAATATCCCACTCCTGTCTATAACTATCTGACATCTACACACTGCACACTGTCAATATCCCACTCCTGTCTATAACTATACTGATATCTACACACTGTACACTGTCAATATCCCACTCCTGTCTATAACTATACTGATATCCACACACTGCACACTGTCAATATCCCACTCCTGTCTATAACTATACTGATATCCACACACTGCACACTGTCAATATTCCACTCCTGTCTATAACTATACTGATATCTACACACTGTACACTGTCAATATCCCACTCCTGTCTATAACTCTACTGATATCTACACACTGCACACTGTCAATATCCCACTCCTGTCTATAAATATACTGATATCTACACACTGTACACTGTCAATATCCCACTCCTGTCTATAACTATACTGATATCTACACACTGCAAACTGTCAATATCCCACTCCTGTCTATAACTATACTGATATCTACACACTGCACACTGTCAATATCCCACTCCTGTCTATAACTCTACTGATATCTACACACCGTACACTGTCAATATCCCACTCCTGTCTATAACGATATTGATATCCACACACTGTACACTGTCAATATCCCACTCCTGTCTATAACTCTATTGATATCTACACACTGCACACTGTCAATATCCCACTCCTGTCTATAACTATACTGATATCTACACACCGTACACTGTCAATATCCCACTCCTGTCTATAACGATATTGATATCCACACACTGTACACTGTCAATATCCCACTCCTGTCGATAACTCTACTGATATCTACACACTGCACACTGTCAATATCACACTCCTGTCTATAACTATACTGATATCTACACACTGTACACTGTCAATATCCCACTCCTGTCTATAACGATATTGATATCCACTCACTGTACACTGTCAATATCCCACTCCTGTCTATAACTATACTGATATCTACACACTGTACACTGTCAATATCCCACTCCTGTCTATAACTATACTGATATCTACACACTGTACACTGTCAATATCCCACTCTTGTCGATAACTATACTGATATCTACACCCTGTACACTGTCAATATCCCACTCCTGTCTATAACTATACTGATATCTACACACTGTACACTGTCAATATCCCACTCCTGTCTATAACTATACTGATATCTACACACTGCACACTGTCAATATCCCACTCCTGTCTATAACTATACTGATATCTACACACTGTACACTGTCAATATCCCACTACTGTCTATAACTATACTGATATCTACACACTGCACACTGTCAATATCCCACTCATGTCTATAACTATACTGATATCCACACACTGTACACTGTCAATATCCCACTCCTGTCTATAACTATACTGATATCTACACACTGTACACTGTCAATATCCCACTCCTGTCTATAACTATACTGACATCTACACAACGTAAACTGTCAATATCCCACTCCTGTCTATAACTATACTGATAACTACACACTGTACACTGTCAATATCCCACTCCTGTCTATAACTATACTGATATCTACACACTGTACACTGTCAATATCCCTCTCCTGTCTATAACTATACTGATATCTACACACTGTACACTGTCAATATCCCACTCCTGTCTATAACTATACTGATATCTACACACTGCACACTGTCAATATCCCACTCCTGTCTATAACTATACTGATATCTACACACTGTACACTGTCAATATCCCACTCCTGTCTATAACTATACTGATATCTGCACACTGCACACTGTCAATATCCCACTCCTGTCTATAACTATACTGATATCTACACACTGTACACTGTCAATATCCCACTCCTGTCCATAACTATACTGATATCTACACACTGCACACTGTCAATATCCCACTCCTGTCTATAACTATACTGATATCTACACACTGCACACTGTCAATATCCCACTCCTGTCGATAACTCTACTGATATCTACACACTGCACACTGTCAATATCACACTCCTGTCTATAACTATACTGATATCTACACACTGTACACTGTCAATATCCCACTCCTGTCTATAACGATATTGATATCCACACACTGTACACTGTCAATATCCCACTCCTGTCTATAACTATACTGATATCTACACACTGTACACTGTCAATATCCCACTCCTGTCTATAACTATACTGAAATCTACACACTGCACACTGTCAATATCCCACTCCTCTCAATAACTCTACTGATATCTACACACTGCACACTGTCAATATCCCACTCCTGTCTATAACTATACTGATATCCACACACTGTACACTGTCAATATCCCACTCCTGTCTATAACAATACTGATATCCACACACTGTACACTGTCAATATCCCACTCCTGTCTATAACTATACTGATATCTACACACTGCACACTGTCAATATCCCACTCCTGTCTATAACTATACTGATATCCACACACTGTACACTGTCAATATCCCACTCCTGTCTATAACAATACTGATATCCACACACTGTACACTGTCAATATCCCACTCCTGTCGATAACTATACTGATATCGACACACTGCACAATGTCAATATCCCACTCCTGTCTATAACTATACTGATATCTACACACTGTACACTGTCAATATCCCACTCCTGTCTATAACTATACTGATATCTACACACTGAAAACTGTCAATATCCCACTCCTGTCTATAACTATACTGATATCTACACACTGCACACTGTCAATATCCCACTCCTGTCTATAACTCTACTGATATATACACAAAGTACACTGTCAATATCCCACTCCTGTCTATAACGATATTGATATCCACACACTGTACACTGTCAATATCCCACTCCTGTCGATAACTCTACTGATATCTACACACTGCACACTGTCAATATCACACTCCTGTCTATAACTATACTGATATCTACACACTGCACACTGTCAATATCCCACTCCTGTCTATAACTCTACTGATATCTACACACTGTACACTGTCAATATCCCACTCCTGTCTATAACTATACTGATATCTACACACTGCACAATGTCAATATCCCACTCCTGTCTCTAACTATACTGATATCTACACACTGTACACTGTCAATAACCCTCTCCTGTCTATAACTATACTGATATCTACACACTGTACACTGTCAATATCCCACTCCTGTCTATAACTATACTGATATCTACACACTGTACACTGTCAATATCCCACTCCTGTCTATAACTATACTGATATCTACACACTGCACACTGTCAATATCCCACTCCTGTCTATAACTATCCTGATATCTACCCACTGTACACTGTCAATATCCCACTCCTGTCTATAACTATACTGATATCTACACACTGTACACTGTCAATATCCCACTCCTGTCGATAACTATACTGATATCTGCACAATGCAAACTGTCAATATCCCACTCCTGTCTATAACTATACTGATATCTACACACTGTACAATGTCAATATCCCACTCCTGTCTATAACTATACTGATATCTACACACTGCACACTGTCAATATCCCACTCCTGTCTATAACTATACTGATATCTACACACTGTACACTGTCAATATCCCACTCCTGTCTATAACTATACTGATATCTACACACTGCACACTGTCAATATCCCACTCCTGTCTATAACTATACTGATATCTACACACTGTACACTGTCAATATCCCACTCCTGTCTATAACTATACTGATATCTACACACTGCACACTGTCAATATCCCACTCCTGTCTATAACTATACTGATATCTACACACTGTACACTGTCAATATCCCACTCCTGTCTATAACTATACTGATATGTACACACTGTACACTGTCAATATCCCACTCCTGTCTATAACTATACTGATATCTACACACTGCACACTGTCAATATCCCACTCCTGTCTATAACTATACTGATATCTACACACTGTACACTGTCAATATCCCACTCCTGTCTATAACAATACTGATATCCACACACTGTACACTGTCAATATCCCACTCCTGTCTATAACTATACTGATATCTACACACCGTACACTGTCAATATCCCACTCCTGTCTATAACTATACTGATATCTACACACTGTACAATGTCAATATCCCACTCCTGTCTATAACTATACTGATATCTACACACCGTACACTGTCAATATCCCACTCCTGTCTATAACTATACTGATATCTACACACTGCACACTGTCAATATCCCACTCCTGTCTATAACTATACTGATATCTACACACCGTACACTGTCAATATCCCACTCCTGTCTATAACTATACTGATATCTACACACTGCACACTGTCAATATCTCACTCCTGTCTATAACTATACTGATATCTACACACTGTAAAATGTCAATATCCCACTCCTGTCGATAACTATACTGATATCTACACACTGCACACTGTCAATATCCCACTCCTGTCAATAACTATACTGATATCTTCACACTGTACACTGTCAATATCCCACTCCTGTCTATAACTATACTGATATCTACACACTGCACACTGTCAATATCCCACTCCTGTCTATAACTATACTGATATCCACACACTGTACACTGTCAATATCCCACTCCTGTCTATAACTATACTGATATCTACACACTGTACAATGTCAATATCCCACTCCTGTCTATAACTATACTGATATCTACACACTGTACACTGTCAATATCCCACTCCTGTCTATAACTATACTGATATCTACACACTGTACACTGTCAATATCCCACTCCTGTCTATAACTATACTGATATCTACACACTGCACACTGTCAATATCCCACTCCTGTCTATAACTATACTGATATCTTCACACTGTACACTGTCAATATCCCACTCCTGTCTATAACTATACTGATATCTACACACTGTACACTGTCAATATCCCACTCCTGTCTATAACTATACTGATATCTACACACTGCACACTGTCAATATCCCACTCCTGTCTATAACTATACTGATATCTTCACACTGTACACTGTCAATATCCCACTCCTGTCTATAACTATACTGATATCTACACACTGTACACTGTCAATATCCCACTCCTGTCTATAACTATACTGATATCTACACACTGCACACTGTGAATATCCCACTCCTGTCTATAACTATACTGATATCTACACACTGCACACTGTCAATATCCCACTCCTGTCTATAACTATACTGATATCTACACACTGCACACTGTCAATATCCCACTCCTGTCTATAACTATACTGATATCTTCACACTGTACACTGTCAATATCCCACTCCTGTCTATAACTATACTGATATCTACACACTGCACACTGTCAATATCCCACTCCTGTCTATAACTATACTGATACCTTCACACTGTACACTGTCAATATCCCACTCCTGTCTATAACTATACTGATATCTACACACTGTACACTGTCAATATCCCACTCCTGTCTATAACTATACTGATATCTACACACCGTACACTGTCAATATCCCACTCCTGTCTATAACTATACTGATATCTTCACACTGTACACTGTCAATATCCCACTCCTGTCTATAACTATACTGATATCTACACACTGTACACTGTCAATATCCCACTCCTGTCTATAACTATACTGATATATACACACTGTACAATGTCAACATCCCACTCCTGTCTATAACTATACTGATATCTACACACTGCACACTGTCAATATCCCACTCCTGTCTATAACTATACTGATATCTACACACTGTACACTGTCAATATCCCCATCCTGTCTATAACTATACTGATATCTACACACTGCACACTGTCAATATCCCTCTCCTGTCTATAACTATACTGATATCTACACACTGTACACTGTCAATATCCCTCTCCTGTCTATAACTATACTGATGTCTACACACTGTACACTGTCAATATCCCACTCCTGTCTATAACTATACTGATATCTACACACTGCACAATGTCAATATCCCACTCCTGTCTATAACGATACTGATATCTACACATTGTACACTGTCAATATCCCACTCCTGTCTCTAACTATACTGATATCTACACACTGTACGCTGTCAATATCCCACTCCTGTCTATAACTATACTGATATCTACACATTGTACACTGTCAATATCCCACTCCTGTCTATAACTATACTGATATCTACACACTGTACACTGTCAATATCCCACTCCTGTCTATAACTATACTGATATCTACACACTGCACACTGTCAGTATCCCACTCCTGTCTATAACGATACTGATATCCACACACTGTACACTGTCAATATCCCACTCCTGTCGATAACTCTACTGATATCTACACACTGCACACTGTCAATATCCCACTCCTGTCTATAACTATACTGATATCTACACACTGTATGCTGTCAATATCCCACTCCTGTCTATAACTATACTGATATCTACACACTGTACAATGTCAATATCCCACTCCTGTCTATAACTATACTGATATCTACACACTGTACACTGTCAATATCCCACTCCTGTCTATAACTATACTGATATCTACACACTGTACGCTGTCAATATCCCACTCCTGTCTCTAACTATACTGATATCCACACACTGTACACTGTCAATATCCCACTCCTGTCTATAACTATACTGATATCTACACACTGCACACTGTCAATATCCCACTCCTGTCTATAACTCTACTGATATCTACACACTGTACACTGTCAATATCCCACTCCTGTCTATAACTATACTGATATCTACACATTGTACACTGTCAATATCCCACTCCTGTCTATAACTATACTGATATCTACACACTGTACGCTGTCAATATCCCACTCCTGTCTATAACGATACTGATATCCACACACTGTACACTGTCAATATCCCACTCCTGTCTATAACTATACTGATATTTACACACTGCACACTGTCAATATCCCACTCCTGTCTATAACTATACTGATATCTACACACCGTACACTGTCAATATCCCACTCCTATCTATAACTATACTGATATTTACACACTGCACACTGTCAATATCCCACTCCTGTCCATAACTATACTGATATCTACACACTGTACGCTGTCAATATCCCACTCCTGTCTATAACTATACTGATATCTACACACTGCACACTGTCAATATCCCACTCCTGTCTATAACGATACTGATATCCACACACTGTACACTGTCAATATCCCACTCCTGTCGATAACTCTACTGATATCTACACACTGCACACTGTCAATATCCCACTCCTGTCTATAACTATACTGATATCTACACACTGTACGCTGTCAATATCCCACTCCTGTCTATAACTATACTGATATCTACACACTGCACACTGTCAATATCCCACTCCTGTCTATAACTATACTGATATCTACACACCGTACACTGTCAATATCCCACTCCTGTCTATAACTATACTGATATCTACACACTGTACAATGTCAGTATCCCACTCCTGTCTATAACTCTACTGATATCTACACACTGTACACTGTCAATATCCCACTCCTGTCTATAACTATACTGATATCTACACACTGCACACTGTCAATATCCCACTCCTGTCTATAACTATACTGATATCTACACACCGTACACTGTCAATATCCCACTCCTGTCTATAACTATACTGATATCTACACACTGTACAATGTCAATATCCCACTCCTGTCTATAACTCTACTGATATCTACACACTGTACACTGTCAATATCCCACTCCTGTCTATAACTATACTGATATCTACACACTGTACACTGTCAATATCCCACTCCTGTCTATAACTATACTGATATCTACACACTGCACACTGTCAATATCCCACTCCTGTCTATAACTATACTGATATCTACACACTGCACACTGTCAATATCCCACTCCTGTCTATAACTATACTGATATCTACACACTTAACACTGTCAATATCCCACTCCTGTCTATAACTATACTGATATCTACACACTGTACACTGTCAATATCCCACTCCTGTCTATAACTATACTGATATCTACACACTGTACAATGTCAATATCCCACTCCTGTCTATAACTATACTGATATCTACACACTGTACACTGTCAATATCCCACTCCTGTCTATAACTATACTGATATCTACACACCGTACACTGTCAATATCCCACTCCTGTCTATAACTATACTGATATCTACACACTGCACACTGTCAATATCCCACTCCTGTCTATAACTCTACTTAAATCTACACACTGTACACTGTCAATATCCCACTCCTGTCTATAACTCTACTGATATCCACACACTGTACACTGTCAATATCCCACTCCTGTCTATAACTATACTGATATCTACACACTGTACACTGTCAATATCCCACTCCTGTCTATAACTATACTGATATCTACACACTGCACACTGTCAATATCCCACTCCTGTCTATAACTCTACTGATATCCACACACTGTACACTGTCAATATCCCACTCCTGTCTATAACTATACTGATATTTACACACTGTCCACTGTCAATATCCCACTCCTGTCTATAACTATACTGATATCTACACACTGTACACTGTCAATATCCCACTCCTGTCTATAACTCTACTGATATCCACACACTGTACACTGTCAATATCCCACTCCTGTCTATAACTATACTGATATCTACACACCGTACACTGTCAATATCCCACTCCTGTCTATAACTATACTGATATCTACACACTGTACACTGTCAATATCCCACTCCTGTCTATAACTCTACTGATATCCACACACTGTACACTGTCAATATCCCACTCCTGTCTATAACTATACTGATATCTACACACTGTCCACTGTCAATATCCCACTCCTGTCTATAACTATACTGATATCTACACACTGTACACTGTCAATATCCCACTCCTGTCTATAACTCTACTGATATCTACACACTGTACACTGTCAATATCCCACTCCTGTCTATAACTATACTGATATCCACACACTGCACACTGTCAATATCCCACTCCTGTCTATAACTATACTGATAGCTACACACTGTACAATGTCAATATCCCACTCCTGTCTATTCTTTTCTTTTTTTCTTTTGGGCCTCCTTATCTCGAGAGACAATGGATACGCGCCTGGAGGTGGTCAGTGGTTTGTGAAGCAGCGCCTGGAGTGGCTATAAAGGCCAATTCTGGAGTGACAGGCTCTTCCACAGGTGCTGCAGAGAAATTTGTTTGTTGGGGCTGTTGCACAGTTGGCTCTCCCCTTGCGCCTCTGTCTTTTTTCCTGCCAACTACTAAGTCTCTTCGACTTGCCACAATTTAGCCCTGTCTTTATGGCTGCCCGCCAGCTCTGGCGAATGCTGGCAACTGACTCCCACGACTTGTGATCAATGTCACACGATTTCATGTCGCGTTTGCAGACGTCTTTATAACGGAGACATGGACGGCCGGTGGGTCTGATAACAGTGGCGAGCTCGCTGTACAATGTGTCTTTGGGGATCCTGCCATCTTCCATGCGGCTCACATGGCCAAGCCAAGTTATAGACTCCTGTCTATAACAATACTGATATCCACACACTGTACAATGTCAATATCCAACTCCTGTCTATAAATATACTGATATCTACACACTGTACACTGTCAATATCCCACTCCTGTCTATAACTATACTGATATCCACACACTGTACACTGTCAATATCCCACTCCTGTCTATAACTGTACTGATATCCACACACTGTACACTGTCAATATCCCAATCCTGTCTATAACTATACTGATATCTACACACCGTACACTGTCAATATCCCACTCCTGTCTATAACTATACTGATATCTACACACTGTACAATGTCAATATCCCACTCCTGTCTATAACTATACTGATATCTACACACTGCACACTGTCAATATCCCACTCCTGTCTATAACTATACTGATATCTACACACTGCACACTGTCAATATCCCACTCCTGTCTATAACTATACTGATATCTACACACTGCACACTGTCAATATCCCATTCCTGTCTATAACTATACTGATATCTTCACACTGTACACTGTCAATATCCCACTCCTGTCTATAACTATACTGATATCTACACACTGTACACTGTCAATATCCCACTCCTGTCTATAACTATACTGATATCTACACACCGTACACTGTCAATATCCCACTCCTGTCTATAACTATACTGATATCTTCACACTGTACACTGTCAATATCCCACTCCTGTCTATAACTATACTGATATATACACACTGTACACTGTCAATATCCCACTCCTGTCTATAACTATACTGATATCTACACACTTTACACTGTCAATATCCCACTCCTGTCTATAACTATACTGATATCTACACACTGTACACTGTCAATATCCCACTCCTGTCTATAACTATACTGATATCTACACACTGTACACTGTCAATATCCCACTCCTGTCTATAACTATACTGATATCTACACACTGTACACTGTCAATATCCCACTCCTGTCTATAACTATACTGATATCTACACACTGTACACTGTCAATATCCCAATCCTGTCTATAACTATACTGATATCTACACACTGCACACTGTCAATATCCCTCTCCTGTCTATAACTATACTGATATCTACACACTGTACACTGTCAATATCCCACTCCTGTCTATAACTATACTGATATCTACACACTGCACACTGTCAATATCCCTCTCCTGTCTATAACTATACTGATATCTACACACTGTACACTGTCAATATCCCTCTCCTGTCTATAACTATACTGATATCTACACACTGCACACTGTCAATATCCCACTCCTGTCTATAACTATACTGATATCTACACACTGTACACTGTCAATATCCCACTCCTGTCTATAACTATACTGATATCTACACACTGTACACTGTCAATATCCCACTCCTGTCTATAACTATACTGATATCTACACACTGTACACTGTCAATATCCCAATCCTGTCTATAACTATACTGATATCTACACACTGCACACTGTCAATATCCCTCTCCTGTCTATAACTATACTGATATCTACACCCTGCACACTGTCAATATCCCACTCCTGTCTGTAACTATACTGATATCTACACACTGTACACTGTCAATATCCCACTCCTGTCTGTAACTATACTGATATCTACACATTGTACACTGTCAATATCCCACTCCTGTCTCTAACCATACTGATATCTACACACTGTACGCTGTCAATATCCCACTCCTGTCTATAACTATACTGATATCTGCACACTGCACACTGTCAATATCCCACTCCTGTCTGTAACTATACTGATATCCACACACTGCACACTGTCAATATCCCACTCCTGTCTGTAACTATACTGATATCTACACACTGTACACTGTCAATATCCCACTCCTGTCTGTAACTATACTGATATCTACACATTGTACACTGTCAATATCCCACTCCTGTCTCTAACTATACTGATATCCACACACTGTACACTGTCAATATCCCACTCCTGTCGATAACTCTACTGATATCTACACACTGCACACTGTCAATATCCCACTCCTGTCTATAACTATACTGATATCTACACACTGTACGCTGTCAATATCCCACTCCTGTCTATAACTATACTGATATCTACACACTGCACACTGTCAATATCCCACTCCTGTCTATAACTATACTGATATCTACACACTGTACAATGTCAATATCCCACTCCTGTCTATAACTATACTGATATCTACACACTGTACACTGTCAATATCCCACTCCTGTCTATAACTATACTGATATCTACACACTGCACACTGTCAATATCCCACTCCTGTCTATAACTATACTGATATCTACACACTGTACAATGTCAATATCCCACTCCTGTCTATAACTATACTGATATCTACACACTGTACACTGTCAATATCCCACTCCTGTCTATAACTATACTGATATCCTCACACTGCACACTGTCAATATCCCACTCCTGTCTATAACTATACTGATATCTACACACTGTACGCTGTCAATATCCCACTCCTGTCTCTAACTATACTGATATCCACACACTGTACACTGTCAATATACCACTCCTGTCTATAACTATACTGATATCTACACATTGTACACTGTCAATATCCCACTCCTGTCTATAACTATACTGATATCTACACACTGTACACTGTCAATATCCCACTCCTGTCTATAACTATACTGATATCTACACACTGCACGCTGTCAATATCCCACACCTGTCTATAACGATACTGATATCCACACACTGTACACTGTCAATATCCCACTCCTGTCGATAACTCTACTGATATCTACACACTGCACACTGTCAATATCCCACTCCTGTCTATAACTATACTGATATCTACACACTGTACACTGTCAATATCCCACTCCTGTCTATAACTATACTGATATCCACACACTGTACACTGTCAATATCCCACTCCTGTCTATAACTATACTGATATCTACACACTGTACACTGTCAATATCCCACTCCTGTCTATAACTATACTGATATCTACACATTGTACACTGTCAATATCCCACTCCTGTCTATAACTATACTGATATCTACACACTGTACGCTGTCAATATCCCACTCCTGTCTCTAACTATACTGATATCCACACACTGTACACTGTCAATATACCACTCCTGTCTATAACTATACTGATATCTACACATTGTACACTGTCAATATCCCACTCCTGTCTATAACTATACAGATATCTACACACTGTACACTGTCAATATCCCACTCCTGTCTATAACTATACTGATATCTACACACTGTACACTGTCAATATCCCACTCCTGTCGATAACTCTACTGATATCTACACACTGCACACTGTCAATATCCCACTCCTGTCTATAACTATACTGATATCTACACACTGTACACTGTCAATATCCCACTACTGTCTATAACTATACTGATATCTACACACTGTACGCTGTCAATATCCCAATCCTGTCTATAACTATACTGATATCTACACACTGCACACTGTCAATATCCCACTCCTGTCTATAACGATACTGATATCCACACACTGTACACTGTCAATATCCCACTCCTGTCGATAACTCTACTGATATCTACACACTGCACACTGTCAATATCCCACTCCTGTCTATAACTATACTGATATCTACACACTGTACGCTGTCAATATCCCACTCCTGTCTATAACTATACTGATATCTACACACTGCACACTGTCAATATCCCACTCCTGTCTATAACTATACTGATATCTACACACTGTACACTGTCAATATCCCACTCCTGTCGATAACTCTACTGATATCTACACACTGTACACTGTCAATATCCCACTCCTGTCTATAACTATACTGATATCTACACACTGTACAATGTCAATATCCCACTCCTGTCTATAACACTACTGATATCTACACACTGTACACTGTCAATATCCCACTCCTGTCTATAACTATACTGATATCTACACACTGTACACTGTCAATATCCCACTCCTGTCTATAACTATACTGATATCTACACACTGCACACTGTCAATATCCCACTCCTGTCTATAACTATACTGATATCTACACACCGTACACTGTCAATATCCCACTCCTGTCTATAACTATACTGATATGTACACACTGTACAATGTCAATATCCCACTCCTGTCTATAACTCTACTGATATCTACACACTGTACACTGTCAATATCCCACTCCTGTCTATAACTATACTGATATCTACACACTGTACACTGTCAATATCCCACTCCTGTCTATAACTATACTGATATCTACACACTGTACACTGTCAATATCCCACTCCTGTCTATAACTATACTGATATCTACACACTGCACACTGTCAATATCCCACTCCTGTCTATAACTATACTGATATCTACACACTGCACACTGTCAATATCCCACTCCTGTCTATAACTATACTGATATCTACACACTTAACACTGTCAATATCCCACTCCTGTCTATAACTCTACTGATATCTACACACTGTACACTGTCAATATCCCACTCCTGTCTATAACTCTACTGATATCTACACACTGTACACTGTCAATATCCCACTCCTGTCTATAACTCTACTGATATCTACACACTGTACACTGTCAATATCCCACTCCTGTCTATAACTATACTGATATCTACACACCGTACACTGTCAATATCCCACTCCTGTCTATAACTATACTGATATCTACACACCGTACACTGTCAATATCCCACTCCTGTCTATAACTATACTGATATCTACACACTGCACACTGTCAATATCCCACTCCTGTCTATAACTCTACTTAAATCTACACACTGTACACTGTCAATATCCCACTCCTGTCTATAACTCTACTGATATCCACACACTGTACACTGTCAATATCCCACTCCTGTCTATAACTATACTGATATTTACACACTGTCCACTGTCAATATCCCACTCCTGTCTATAACTATACTGATATCTACACACTGTACACTGTCAATATCCCACTCCTGTCTATAACTCTACTGATATCCACACACTGTACACTGTCAATATCCCACTCCTGTCTATAACTATACTGATATCTACACACTGTCCACTGTCAATATCCCACTCCTGTCTATAACTATTCTGATATCTACACACTGTACACTGTCAATATCCCACTCCTGTCTATAACTCTACTGATATCCACACACTGTACACTGTCAATATCCCACTCCTGTCTATAACTATACTGATATCTGCACACTGTCCACTGTCAATATCCCACTCCTGTCTATAACTATACTGATATCTACACACTGTACACTGTCAATATCCCACTCCTGTCTATAACTCTACTGATATCTACACACTGTACACTGTCAATATCCCACTCCTGTCTATAACTATACTGATATCTACACACTGTACACTGTCAATATCCCACTCCTGTCTATAACTATACTGATATCTACACACTATACACTGTCAATATCCCACTCCTGTCTATAACTATACTGATATCCACACACTGCACACTGTCAATATCCCACTCCTGTCTATAACTATAATGATATCTACACACTGTACACTGTCAATATCCCACTCCTGTCTATAACTATACTGATATCTACACACTGTACACTGTCAATATCCCACTCCTGTCCATAACTATACTGATAGCTACACACTGTACAATGTCAATATCCCACTCCTGTCTATTCTTTTCTTTTTTTCTTTTGGGCCTCCTTATCTCGAGAGACAATGGATACGCGCCTGGAGGTGGTCAGTGGTTTGTGAAGCAGCGCCTGGAGTGGCTATAAAGGCCAATTCTGGAGTGACAGGCTCTTCCACAGGTGCTGCAGAGAAATTTGTTTGTTGGGGCTGTTGCACAGTTGGCTCTCCCCTTGCGCCTCTGTCTTTTTTCCTGCCAACTACTAAGTCTCTTCGACTCGCCACAATTTAGCCCTGTCTTTATGGCTGCCCGCCAGCTCTGGCGAATGCTGGCAACTGACTCCCACGACTTGTGATCAATGTCACACGATTTCATGTCGCGTTTGCAGACGTCTTTATAACGGAGACATGGACGGCCGGTGGGTCTGATACCAGTGGCGAGCTCGCTGTACAATGTGTCTTTGGGGATCCTGCCATCTTCCATGCGGCTCACATGGCCAAGCCAAGTTATAGACTCCTGTCTATAACAATACTGATATCCACACACTGTACAATGTCAATATCCCACTCCTGTCTATAAATATACTGATATCTACACACTGTACACTGTCAATATCCCACTCCTGTCTATAACTATACTGATATCCACACACTGTACACTGTCAATATCTCACTCCTGTCTAGAACTGTACTGATATCCACACACTGTACACTGTCAATATCCCAATCCTGTCTATAACTATTCTGATATCTACACACTGTACACTGTCAATATCCCACTCCTGTCTCTAACTATACTGATATCTACACACTGTCCACTGTCAATATCCCACTCCTGTCTATAACTATACTGATATCTACACACTGTACAATGTCAATATCCCACTCCTGTCTATAACTATACTGATATCTACACACTTAACACTGTCAATATCCCACTCCTGTCTATAACTCTACTGATATATACACACTGTACACTGTCAATATCCCACTCCTGTCTATAACTCTACTGATATCTACACACTGTACACTGTCAATATCCCACTCCTGTCTATAGCTCTACTGATATCTACACACTTTACACTGTCAATATCCCACTCCTGTCTATAACTATACTGATATCTACACACCGTACACTGTCAATATCCCACTCCTGTCTATAACTATACTGATATCTACACACTGTACAATGTCAATATCCCACTCCTGTCTATAACTATACTGATATCTACACACTGTACACTGTCAATATCCCACTCCTGTCTATAACTATACTGATATCTACACACCGTACACTGTCAATATCCCACTCCTGTCTATAACTATACTGATATCTACACACTGCACACTGTCAATATCCCACTCCTGTCTATAACTCTACTTAAATCTACACACTGTACACTGTCAATATCCCACTCCTGTCTATAACTCTACTGATATCCACACACTGTACACTGTCAATATCCCACTCCTGTCTATAACTATACTGATATTTACACACTGTCCACTGTCAATATCCCACTCCTGTCTATAACTATACTGATATCTACACACTGTACACTGTCAATATCCCACTCCTGTCTATAACTCTACTGATATCCACACACTGTACACTGTCAATATCCCACTCCTGTCTATAACTATACTGATATCTACACACTGTCCACTGTCAATATCCCACTCCTGTCTATAACTATTCTGATATCTACACACTGTACACTGTCAATATCCCACTCCTGTCTATAACTCTACTGATATCCACACACTGTACACTGTCAATATCCCACTCCTGTCTATAACTATACTGATATCTGCACACTGTCCACTGTCAATATCCCACTCCTGTCTATAACTATACTGATATCTACACACTGTACACTGTCAATATCCCACTCCTGTCTATAACCCTACTGATATCTACACACTGTACACTGTCAATATCCCACTCCTGTCTATAACTATACTGATATCTACACACTGTACACTGTCAATATCCCACTCCTGTCTATAACTATACTGATATCTACACACTATACACTGTCAATATCCCACTCCTGTCTATAACTATACTGATATCCACACACTGCACACTGTCAATATCCCACTCCTGTCTATAACTATAATGATATCTACACACTGTACACTGTCAATATCCCACTCCTGTCTATAACTATACTGATATCTACACACTGTACACTGTCAATATCCCACTCCTGTCCATAACTATACTGATAGCTACACACTGTACAATGTCAATATCCCACTCCTGTCTATTCTTTTCTTTTTTTCTTTTGGGCCTCCTTATCTCGAGAGACAATGGATACGCGCCTGGAGGTGGTCAGTGGTTTGTGAAGCAGCGCCTGGAGTGGCTATAAAGGCCAATTCTGGAGTGACAGGCTCTTCCACAGGTGCTGCAGAGAAATTTGTTTGTTGGGGCTGTTGCACAGTTGGCTCTCCCCTTGCGCCTCTGTCTTTTTTCCTGCCAACTACTAAGTCTCTTCGACTCGCCACAATTTAGCCCTGTCTTTATGGCTGCCCGCCAGCTCTGGCGAATGCTGGCAACTGACTCCCATGACTTGTGATCAATGTCACACGATTTCATGTCGCGTTTGCAGACGTCTTTATAAAGGAGACATGGACGGCCGGTGGGTCTGATACCAGTGGCGAGCTCGCTGTACAATGTGTCTTTGGGGATCCTGCCATCTTCCATGCGGCTCACATGGCCAAGCCAAGTTATAGACTCCTGTCTATAACAATACTGATATCCACACACTGTACAATGTCAATATCCCACTCCTGTCTATAAATATACTGATATTTACACACTGTACACTGTCAATATCCCACTCCTGTCTATAACTATACTGATATCCACACACTGTACACTGTCAATATCCCACTCCTGTCTATAACTGTACTGATATCCACACACTGTACACTGTCAATATCCCAATCCTGTCTATAACTCTACTGATATCTACACACTGTACAATGTTAATATCCCACTCCTGTCTATAACTATACTGATATCTACACACTGTACACTGTCAATATCCCACTCCCGTCTATAACTATACTGATATCCACACACTGTACACTGTCAATATCCCACTCCTGTCTATAACTATACTGATATCTACACACTGTACACTGTCAATATCCCACTCCTGTCTATAACTATACTGATATCCACACACTGTACACTGTCAATATCCCAATCCTGTCTATAACTCTACTGATATCCACACACTGTACACTGTCAATATCCCACTCCTGTCTATAACTATAATGATATCCACACACTGTACACTGTCAATATCCCACTCCTGTCTATAACTATACTGATATCTACACACTGTACACTGTCAATATCCCACTCCTGTCTATAACTATACTGATAACCACACACTGTACACTGTCAATATCCCAATCCTGTCTATAACTCTACTGATATCCACACACTGTACACTGTCAATATCCCACTCCTGTCTATAACTATACTGATATCCACACACTGTACACTGTCAATATCCCACTCCTGTCTATAACTATACTGATATCCACACACTGTACACTGTCAATATCCCACTCCTGTCTATAACTATACTGATATTCACACACTGTACACTGTCAATATCCCACTCCTGTCTATAACTCTACTGATATCTACACACTGCACACTGTCAATATCCCACTCCTGTCTATAACTATACTGATATCTACACACTGCACACTGTCAATATCCCACTCCTGTCTATAACTATACTGATATCCACACACTGAACACTGTCAATATCCCACTCCTGTCTATAACTATACTGATATCTACACACTGCACAATGTCAATATCCCACTCCTGTCTATAACTATACTGATATCTACATACTGCACACTGTCAATATCCCACACCTGTCTATAACTATACTGATATCTGCACACTGTACACTGTCAATATCTCACTCCTGTCTATAACTATACTGATAACTACACACTGTACACTGTCAATATCCCACTGCTGTCTATAACTATACTGATATCTACACACTGCACACTGTCAATATCCCACTGCTGTCTATAACTCTACTGATATCCACACACTGTACACTGTCAATAACCCACTCCTGTCTATAACTATACTGATATCTACACGCTGTACACTGTCAATATCCCACTCCCGTCTATAACTATACTGATATCTACACACTGCACACTGTCAATATCCCACTCCTGTCTATAACTATACTGATATCCACACACTGAACACTGTCAATATCCCACTCCTGTCCATAACTATACTGATATCTACACACTGCACAATGTCAATATCCCACTCCTGTCTATAACTATACTGATATCTACACACTGCACACTGTCAATATCCCACACCTGTCTATAACTATACTGATATCTGCACACTGTACACTGTCAATATCCCACTCCTGTCTATAACTATACTGATAACTACACACTGTACACTGTCAATATCCCACTGCTGTCTATAACTATACTGATATCTACACACTGCACACTGTCAATATCCCACTCCTGTCTATAACTCTACTGATATCCACACACTGTACACTGTCAATAACCCACTCCTGTCTATAACTATACTGATATCCACACACTGTACACTGTCAATATCCCAATCCTGTCTATAACTCTACTGATATCCACACACTGTACACTGTCAATATCCCACTCCTGTCTATAACTCTACTGATATCTACACACTGTACACTGTCAATAACCCACTCCTGTCTATAACTATACTGATATCTACACACTGTACACTGTCAATATCCCACTCCTGTCTATAACTCTACTGATATCCACACACTGAACACTGTCAATAACCCACTCCTGTCTATAACTATACTGATATCTACACTCTGTACAATGTCAATATCCCACTCCTGTCTATAACTATACTGATATCTACACACTGTACAATGTCAATATCCCACTCCTGTCTATAACTATACTGATATCTACACACTGCACACTGTCAATATCCCACACCTGTCTATAACTATACTGATATCTGCACACTGTACACTGTCAATATCCCACTCCTGTCTATAACTATACTGATAACTACACACTGTACACTGTCAATATCCCACTGCTGTCTATAACTATACTGATATCTACACACTGCACACTGTCAATATCCCACACCTGTCTATAACTCTCCTGATATCCTCACACTGCACACTGTCAATATCCCACTCCTGTCTATAACTATACTGATATCTACACACTGTACACTGTCAATATCCCACTCCTGTCTATAACTATACTGATATCTACACACTGTACACTGTCAATATCCCACTCCTGTCTATAACTCTACTGATATCTACACACTGTACACTGTCAATATCCCACTCCTGTCTATAACTCTACTGATATCCACACACTGTACACTGTCAATATCCCACTCCTGTCGATAACTCTACTGATATCCACACACTGCACACTGTCAATAACCCACTCCTGTCTATAACTATACTGATATCTACACACTGTACACTGTCAATATCCCACTCCTGTCTATAACTCTACTGATATCCACACACTGTACACTGTCAATAACCCACTCCTGTCTATAACTCTACTGATATCTACACACTGTACACTGTCAATATCCCACTCCTGTCTATAACTCTACTGATATCCACACACTGTACACTGTCAATATCCCACTCCTGTCTATAACTATACTGATATCTACACACCGTACACTGTCAATATCCCACTCCTGTCTATAACTCTACTGATATCTACACACTGTACACTGTCAATATCCCACTCCTGTCTATAACTATACTGATATCTACACACTGTACACTGTCAATATCCCACTCCTGTCTATAACTATACTGATATCTACACACTGTACACTGTCAATATCCCACTCCTGTCTTTAACTCTACTGATATCCACACACTGCACTCTGTCATTATCCCACTCATGTCTATAACTATACTGATATCTACACACTGTACACTGTCAATATCCCACTCCTGTCTATAACTATACTGATATCTACACACTGCACACTGTCAATATCCCACACCTGTCTATAACTATACTGATATCTGCACACTGTACACTGTCAATATCCCAATCCTGTCTATAACTATACTGATATCTACACACTGTACACTGTCAATATCCCACTGCTGTCTATAACTATACTGATATCTACACACTGCACACTGTCAATATCCCACTCCTGTCTATAACTCTACTGATATCCACACACTGTACACTGTCAATAACCCACTCCTGTCTATAACTATACTGATATCCACACACTGTACACTGTCAATATCCCAATCCTGTCTATAACTCTACTGATATCCACACACTGTACACTGTCAATATCCCACTCCTGTCTATAACTCGACTGATATCTACACACTGTACACTGTCAATAACCCACTCCTGTCTATAACTATACTGATATCTACACACTGTACACTGTCAATATCCCACTCCTGTCTATAACTCTACTGATATCCACACACTGAACACTGTCAATAACCCACTCCTGTCTATAACTATACTGATATCTACACTCTGTACAATGTCAATATCCCACTCCTGTCTATAACTATTCTGATATCTACACACTGTACACTGTCAATATCCCACTCCTGTCTATAACTATACTGATATCTACACACTGTCCACTGTCAATATCCCACTCCTGTCTATAACTATACTGATATCTACACACTGTACAATGTCAATATCCCACTCCTGTCTATAACTATACTGATATCTACACACTGCACACTGTCAATATCCCACACCTGTCTATAACTATACTGATATCTGCACACTGCACACTGTCAATATCCCACTCCTGTCTATAACTATACTGATATCTACACACTGTCCACTGTCAATATCCCACTCCTGTCTATAACTATACTGATATCTACACACTGTACAATGTCAATATCCCACTCCTGTCTATAACTATAATGATATCTACACACTGCACTCTGTCATTATCCCACTCATGTCTATAACTATACTGATATCTACACACTGTACACTGTCAATATCCCACTCCTGTCTATAACTATACTGATATCTACACACTGCACACTGTCAATATCCCACTCCTGTCTATAACTCTACTGATATCCACACACTGTACACTGTCAATAACCCACTCCTGTCTATAACTCTACTGATATCTACACACTGTACACTGTCAATATCCCACTCCTGTCTATAACTCTACTGATATCCACACACTGTACACTGTCAATATCCCACTCCTGTCTATAACTATACTGATATCTACACACCGTACACTGTCAATATCCCACTCCTGTCTATAACTCTACTGATATCTACACACTGTACACTGTCAATATCCCACTCCTGTCTATAACTATACTGATATCTACACACTGTACACTGTCAATATCCTACTCCTGTCTTTAACTCTACTGATATCCACACACTGCACTCTGTCAATATCCCACTCCTGTCTATAACTATACTGATATCTACACACTGTACACTGTCAATATCCCACTCCTGTCTTTAACTCTACTGATATCCACACACTGCACTCTGTCATTATCCCACTCATGTCTATAACTATACTGATATCTACACACTGTACACTGTCAATATCCCACTCCTGTCTATAACTATACTGATATCTACACACTGCACACTGTCAATATCCCACACCTGTCTATAACTATACTGATATCTGCACACTGTACACTGTCAATATCCCAATCCTGTCTATAACTATACTGATATCTACACACTGTACACTGTCAATATCCCACTGCTGTCTATAACTATACTGATATCTACACACTGCACACTGTCAATATCCCACTCCTGTCTATAACTCTACTGATATCCACTCACTGTACACTGTCAATAACCCACTCCTGTCTATAACTATACTGATATCCACACACTGTACACTGTCAATATCCCAATCCTGTCTATAACTCTACTGATATCCACACACTGTACACTGTCAATATCCCACTCCTGTCTATAACTCTACTGATATCTACACACTGTACACTGTCAATAACCTACTCCTGTCTATAACTATACTGATATCTACACACTGTACACTGTCAATATCCCACTCCTGTCTATAACTCTACTGATATCCACACACTGAACACTGTCAATAACCCACTCCTGTCTATATCTATACTGATATCTACACACTGTACACTGTCAATATCACACTCCTGTCTATAACTATACTGATATCTACACTCTGTACAATGTCAATATCCCACTCCTGTCTATAACTATTCTGATATCTACACACTGTACACTGTCAATATCCCACTCCTGTTTATAACTATACTGATATCTACACACTGTCCACTGTCAATATCCCACTCCTGTCTATAACTATACTGATATCTACACACTGCACTCTGTCAATATCCCACACCTGTCTATAACTATACTGATATCTGCACACTGCACACTGTCAATATCCCACTCCTGTCTATAACTATACTGATATCTACACACTGTACAATGTCAATATCCCACTCCTGTCTATAACTATACTGATATCTACACACTGCACACTGTCAATATCCCACTCCTGTCTATAACTATACTGATATCTACACACTGTACAATTTCAATATCCCACTCCTGTCTATAACTATACTGATATCTACACACTGCACACTGTCAATATCCCACACCTGTCTATAACTATACTGATATCTGCACACTGCACACTGTCAATATCCCACTCCTGTCTATAACTATACTGATATCTACACACTGTCCACTGTCAATATCCCACTCCTGTCTATAACTATACTGATATCTACACACTGTACAATGTCAATATCCCACTCCTGTCTATAACTATAATGATATCTACACACTGCACTCTGTCATTATCCCACTCATGTCTATAACTATACTGATATCTACACACTGTACACTGTCAATATCCCACTCCTGTCTATAACTATACTGATATCTACACACTGCACACTGTCAATATCCCACACCTGTCTATAACTATACTGATATCTACACACTGTACACTGTCAATATCCCACTCCTGTCTATAACTATACTGATATCTACACACTGTACACTGTCAATATCCCACTCCTGTCTATAACTATACTGATATCTGCACACTGTACACTGTCAATATCCCACTCCTGTCTATAACTCTACTGATATCCACACACTGTACACTGTCAATAACCCACTCCTGTCTATAACTATACTGATATCCACACACTGTACACTGTCAATATCCCAATCCTGTCTATAACTCTACTGTTATCCACACACTGTACACTGTCAATATCCCACTCCTGTCTATAACTCTACTGATATCTACACACTGTACACTGTCAATAACCCACTCCTGTCTATAACTATACTGATATCTACACACTGTACACTGTCAATATCCCACTCCTGTCTATAACTCTACTGATATCCACACACTGAACACTGTCAATAACCCACTCCTGTCTATAACTATACTGATATCTACACGCTGTACACTGTCAATATCCCACTCCTGTCTATAACTATTCTGATATCTACACACTGTACACTGTCAATATCCCACTCCTGTCTCTAACTATACTGATATCTACACACTGTCCACTGTCAATATCCCACTTCTGTCTATAACTATACTGATATCTACACACTGTACAATGTCAATATCCCACTCCTGTCTATAACTATACTGATATCTACACACTGCACACTGTCAATATCCCACACCTGTCTATAACTATACTGATATCTGCACACTGCACACTGTCAATATCCCACTCCTGTCTATAACTATACTGATATCTACACACTGCACACTGTCAATATCCCACTCCTGACTATAACTCTACTGATATCTACACCCTGTACACTGTCAATATCCCACTCCTGTCTATAACTATACTGATATCTACACACTGCACAATGTCAATATCCCACTCCTGTCTCTAACTATACTGATATCTACACACTGTACACTGTCAATAACCCTCTCCTGTCTATAACTATACTGATATCTACACACTGTACACTGTCAATATCCCACTCCTGTCTATAACTATACTGATATCTACACACTGTACACTGTCAATATCCCACTCCTGTCTATAACTATACTGATATCTACACACTGCACACTGTCAATATCCCACTCCTGTCTATAACTATCCTGATATCTACACACTGTACACTGTCAATATCCCACTCCTGTCTATAACTATACTGATAACTACACACTGCAAACTGTCAATATCCCACTCCTGTCTATAACTATACTGATATCTACACACTGTACAATGTCAATATCCCACTCCTGTCTATAACTATACTGATATCTACACACTGTACACTGTCAATATCCCACTCCTGTCTTTAACTATACTGATATCCACACACTGTACACTGTCAATATCCCACTCCTGTCTATAACTATACTGATATCTACACACTGTACACTGTCAATATCCCACTCCTGTCTATAACTATACTGATATCTACACACTGCACACTGTCAATATCCCACTCCTGTCTATAACTATACTGATATCTACACACTGTACACTGTCAATATCCCACTCCTGTCTATAACTTTACTGATATCTACACACTGCACACTGTCAATATCCCACTCCTGTCTATAACTATACTGATATCTACACACTGTACACTGTCAATATCCCACTCCTGTCTATAACTATACTGATATCTACACACTGTACACTGTCAATATCCCACTCCTGTCTATAACTATACTGATATCTACACACTGCACACTGTCAATATCCCACTCCTGTCTATAACTATACTGATATCTACACACTGTACACTGTCAATATACCACTCCTGTCTATAACAATACTGATATCCACACACTGTACACTGTCAATATCCCACTCCTGTCTATAACTATACTGATATCTACACACCGTACACTGTCAATATCCCACTCCTGTCTATAACTATACTGATATCTACACACTGTACAATGTCAATATCCCACTCCTGTCTATAACTATACTGATATCTACACACTGCACACTGTCAATATCCCACTCCTGTCTATAACTATACTGATATCTACACACCGTACACTGTCAATATCCCACTCCTGTCTATAACTATACTGATATCTACACACTGCACACTGTCAATATCCCACTCCTGTCTATAACTATACTGATATCTACACACTGTAAAATGTCAATATCCCACTCCTGTCTATAACTATACTGATATCTACACACTGCACACTGTCAATATCCCACTCCTGTCTATAACTATACTGATATCTACACACTGCACACTGTCAATATCCCACTCCTGTCTATAACTATACTGATATCTACACACCGTACACTGTCAATATCCCACTCCTGTCTATAACTATACTGATATCTACACAATGTACAATGTCAATATCCCACTCCTGTCTATAACTATACTGATATCTACACACTGCACACTGTCAATATCCCACTCCTGTCTATAACTATACTGATATCTACACACTGCACACTGTCAATATCCCACTCCTGTCTATAACTATACTGATATCTACACACTGCACACTGTCAATATCCCACTCCTGTCTATAACTATACTGATATCTTCACACTGTACACTGTCAATATCCCACTCCTGTCTATAACTATACTGATATCTACACACTGTACACTGTCAATATCCCACTCCTGTCTATAACTACACTGATATCTACACACCGTACACTGTCAATATCCCACTCCTGTCTATAACTATACTGATATCTTCACACTGTACACTGTCAATATCCCACTCCTGTCTATAACTATACTGATATCTACACACTGTACACTGTCAATATCCCACTCCTGTCTATAACTATACTGATATCTACACACTGTACAATGTCAATATCCCACTCCTGTCTATAACTATACTGATATCTACACACTGCACACTGTCAATATCCCACTCCTGTCTATAACTCTACTGATATCCACACACTGTACACTGTCAATATCCCACTCCTGTCTATAACTATACTGATATCTACACACTGTACACTGTCAATATCCCAATCCTGTCTATAACTATACTGATATCTACACACTGCACACTGTCAATATCCCTCTCCTGTCTATAACTATACTGATATCTACACACTGTACACTGTCAATATCCCAATCCTGTCTATAACTATACTGATATATACACACTGCACACTGTCAATATCCCTCTCCTGTCTATAACTATACTGATATCTACACACTGTACACTGTCAATATCCCAATCCTGTCTATAACTATACTGATATCTACACACTGCACACTGTCAATATCCCTCTCCTGTCTATAACTATACTGATATCTACACACTGTACACTGTCTATATCCCACTCCTGTCTATAACTATACTGATATCTACACACTGTACACTGTCAATATCCCAATCCTGTCTATAACTATACTGATATCTACACACTGTACACTGTCAATATCCCTCTCCTGTCTATAACTATACTGATATCCACACACTGTACACTGTCAATATCCCACACCTGTCAATAACTATACTGATATCTACACACTGTACACTGTCAATATCCCAATCCTGTCTATAACTATACTGATATCTACACACTGCACACTGTCAATATCCCTCTCCTGTCTATAACTATACTGATATCTACACACTGTACACTGTCAATATCCCTCTCCTGTCTATAACTATACTGATGTCCACACACTGTACACTGTCAATATCCCACTCCTGTCTATAACTATACTGATATCTACACACTGCACAATGTCAATATCCCACTCCTGTCTATAACTATACTGATATCCACACACTGTACACTGTCAATATCCCACTCCTGTCTATAACTATACTGATATCTACACACTGTACGCTGTCAATATCCCACTCCTGTCTATAACTATACTGATATCTACACACTGTACGCTGTCAATATCCCACTCCTGTCTATAACTATACTGATATCTACACACTGTACGCTGTCAATATCCCACTCCTGTCTCTAACTATACTGATATCCACACACTGTACACTGTCAATATCCCACTCCTGTCTATAACTATACTGATATCTACACATTGTACACTTTCAATATCCCACTCCTGTCTATAACTATACTGATATCTACACACTGTACGCTGTCAATATCCCACTCCTGTCTATAACTATACTGATATCTACACACTGCACGCTGTCAATATCCCACTCCTGTCTATAACGATACTGATATCCACACACTGTACACTGTCAATATCCCACTCCTGTCGATAACTCTACTGATATCTACACACTGCACACTGTCAATATCCCACTCCTGTCTATAACTATACTGATATCTACACACTGTACGCTGTCAATATCCCACTCCTGTCTATAACTATACTGATATCTACACACTGCACACTGTCAATATCCCACTCCTGTCTATAGCGATACTGATATCCACACACTGTACACTGTCAATATCCCACTCCTGTCGATAACTCTACTGATATCTACACACTGCACACTGTCAATATCCCACTCCTGTCTATAACTATACTGATATCTACACACTGTACGCTGTCAATATCCCACTCATGTCTATAACTATACTGATATCTACACACTGCACACTGTCAATATCCCACTCCTGTCTATAACTATACTGATATCTACACACCATACACTGTCAATATCCCACTCCTGTCTATAACTATACTGATATCTACACACTGCACACTGTCAATATCCCACTCCTGTCTATAACGATACTGATATCCACACACTGTACACTGTCAATATCCCACTCCTGTCGATAACTCTACTGATATCTACACACTGCACACTGTCAATATCCCACTCCTGTCTATAACTATACTGATATCTACACACTGTACGCTGTCAATATCCCACTCATGTCTGTAACTATACTGATATCTACACACTGCACACTGTCAATATCCCACTCCTGTCTATAACTATACTGATATCTACACACCATACACTGTCAATATCCCACTCCTGTCTATAACTATACTGATATCTACACACTGCACGCTGTCAATATCCCACTCCTGTCTATAACTCTACTGATATCTACACACTGCACACTGTCAATATCCCACTCCTGTCTATAACTATACTGATATCTACACACTGCACACTGTCAATATCCCACTCCTGTCTATAACTATACTGATATCTACACACTGCACACTGTCAATATCCCACTCCTGTCTATAACTATACTGATATCTACACACCGTACACTGTCAATATCCCACTCCTGTCTATAACTATACTGATATCTACACACTGTACAATGTCAATATCCCACTCCTGTCTATAACTCTACTGATATCTACACACTGTACACTGTCAATATCCCACTCCTGTCTATAACTATACTGATATCTACACACTGCACACTGTCAATATCCCACTCCTGTCTATAACTATACTGATATCTACACACTGCACACTGTCAATATCCCACTCCTGTCTATAACTATACTGATATCTACACACTTAACACTGTCAATATCCCACTCCTGTCTATAACTCTACTGATATCTACACACTGTACACTGTCAATATCCCACTCCTGTCTATAACTCTACTGATATCTACACACTGTACACTGTCAATATCCCACTCCTGTCTATAACTCTACTGATATCTACACACTGTACACTGTCAATATCCCACTCCTGTCTATAACTATACTGATATCTACACACCGTACACTGTCAATATCCCACTCCTGTCTATAACTATACTGATATCTACACACTGTACAATGTCAATATCCCACTCCTGTCTATAACTATACTGATATCTACACACTGTACACTGTCAATATCCCACTCCTGTCTATAACTATACTGATATCTACACACCGTACACTGTCAATATCCCACTCCTGTCTATAACTATACTGATATCTACACACTGCACACTGTCAATATCCCACTCCTGTCTATAACTCTACTTAAATCTACACACTGTACACTGTCAATATCCCACTCCTGTCTATAACTATACTGATATCTACACACTGCACACTGTCAATATCCCACTCCTGTCTATAACTCTACTGATATCCACACACTGTACACTGTCAATATCCCATTCCTGTCTATAACTATACTGATATTTACACACTGTCCACTGTCAATATCCCACTCCTGTCTATAACTATACTGATATCTACACACTGTACACTGTCAATATCCCACTCCTGTCTATAACTCTACTGATATCCACACACTGTACACTGTCAATATCCCACTCCTGTCTATAACTATACTGATATCTACACACTGTCCACTGTCAATATCCCACTCCTGTCTATAACTATTCTGATATCTACACACTGTACACTGTCAATATCCCACTCCTGTCTATAACTATACTGATATCTGCACACTGTCCACTGTCAATATCCCACTCCTGTCTATAACTAATACTGATATCTACACACTGTACACTGTCAATATCCCACTCCTGTCTATAACTCTACTGATATCTACACACTGTACACTGTCAATATCCCACTCCTGTCTATAACTATACTGATATCTACACACTGTACACTGTCAATATCCCACTCCTGTCTATAACTATACTGATATCTACACACTGTACACTGTCAATATCCCCCTCCTGTCTATAACTATACTGATATCCACACACTGCACACTGTCAATATCCCACTCCTGTCTATAACTATACTGATATCTACACACTGTACACTGTCAATATCCCACTCCTGTCTATAACTATACTGTTATCCACACACTGCACACTGTCAATATCCCACTCCTGTCTATAACTATACTGATATCTACACACTGTACACTGTCAATATCCCACTCCTGTCTATAACTCTACTGATATCTACACATTGTACACTGTCAATATCCCACTCCTGTCTATAACTATTCTGATATCCACACACTGCACACTGTCAATATCCCACTCCTGTCTATAACTATACTGATATCTACACACTGTACACTGTCAATATCCCACTCCTGTCTATAACTCTACTGATATCTACACACTGTACACTGTCAATATCCCACTCCGGTCTATAACGCTACTGATATCTACACATTGTACACTGTCAATATCCCACTCCTGTCTATAACTATACTGATATCTACACACTGTACACTGTCAATATCCCACTCCTGTCTATAACTATACTGATATCTACACACTGGACACTGTCAATATCCCACTCCTGTCTATAACTCTACTGATATCTACACACTGTACACTGTCAATATCCCACTCCTGTCTATAACTCTACTGATATCCACACACTGTACACTGTCAATATCCCACTGCTGTCTCTAACTATACTGATATCTACACACTGTACACTGTCAATATCCCACTGCTGTCTCTAACTATACTGATATCTACACACTGTACACTGTCAATATCCCAATCCTGTCTTTAACTCTACTGATATCCACACACTGCACACTGTCAATATCCCACTGCTGTCTATAACTATACTGATATCTACACACTGTACACTGTCAATATCCCACTCCTGTCTTTAACTCTACTGATATCTACACACCGTACACTGTCAATATCCCACTCCTGTCTATAACTATACTGATATCTACACACTGTACACTGTCAATATCCCACTCCTGTCTTTAACTCTACTGATATCTACACACTGTACACTGTCAATATCCCACTCCTGTCTTTAACTCTACTGATATCTACACACTGTACACTGTCAATATCCCACTCCTGTCGATAACTATACTGATATCTACACACTGTACACTGTCAATATCCCACTCCTGTCTATAACTCTAATGATATCCACACACTGTACACTGTCAATATCCCACTCCTGTCTTTAACTCTACTGATATCCACACACTGTACACTGTCAATATCCCACTGCTGTCTCTAACTATACTGATATCTACACACTGTACACTGTCAATATCCCACTCCTGTCTTTAACTCTACTGATATCCACACACTGCACACTGTCAATATCCCACTCCTGTTAATAACTGTACTGATAGTTACACACTGTACACTGACAATATCACACTCCGGTTAATAACTGTACTGATAGTTACACACTGGACACTGACAATATCCCACTCCTGCTAATAACTGTACTGATAGTTACACACTGTACACTGACAATATCACACTCCGGTTAATAACTGTACTGATAGTTACACACTGTACACTGACAATATCCCACTCCTGTTAATAACTATACTGATAGTTACACACTGTACACAGACAATATCACACTCCAGTTAATAACTGTACTGATAGTTACACACTGGACACTGACATATCCCACTCCTGTTAATAACTGTACTGATAGTTACACACTGGACACTGACAATATCCCACTCCTGTTAATAACTGTACTGATAGTTACACACTGTACACTGACAATATCCCACTCCTATTAATAACTGTACTGATAGTTACATACTGTACACTGACAATATCCCACTCCTGTTAATAACAGTACTGATAGTTACACACTGTACACTGACAATGTCACACTCCTGTTAATAACTGTACTGATAGTTACACACTGGACACTGACAATATCCCACTCCTGTTAATAACTGTACTGATAGTTACACACTGGACACTGTCAATATCACACTCCTGTTAATAACTGTACTGATAGTTACAAACTGTACACTGACAATATCACACTCCTGTTAATAACTGTACTGATAGTTACACACTGGACACTGACAATATCCCACTCCTGTCAATAACTGTACTGAGAGTTACACACTGTCCACTGTCAATATCCCACTCCGGTTAATAACTGGACTGATAGTTACACACTGTCCACTGAAAATATCCCACTCCTGTTAATAACTGTACTGATAGTTACAAACTGTACACTGACAATATCCCACTTCTGTTAATAACTGTACTGATAGTTACAAACTGTACACTGACAATATCCCACTCCTGTTAATAACTGTACTGATAGTTACACACTGTACACTGTCAATATCCCACTCCTGTCTATAACTCTACTGATATCCACACACTGTACACTGTCAATATCCCACTCCTGTCTATAACTATTCTGATATCTACACACTGTACACTGTCAATATCCCACTCCCGTCTGTAACTATACTGGTATCTACACACTGTACACTGTCAATATCCCACTCCTGTCTATAACTAAACTGATATCCACACACTGTACACTGTCAATATCCCACTCCTGTCTATAACTCTACTGATATCCACTCACTGTACACTGTCAATATCCCACTCCTGTCTATAACTATTCTGATATCTACACACTGTACACTGTCAATATCCCACTCCCGTCTATAACTATACTGATATCTACACACTGTACACTGTCAATATCCCACTCCTGTCTATAACTAAACTGATATCCACACACTGTACACTGTCAATATCCCACTCCTGTCTATAACTATACTGATATCCACACACTGCACACTGTCAATATCCCACTCCTGTCTATAACTATACTGATATCTACACACTGTACACTGTCAATATCCCACTCCTGTCTATAACTCTACTGATATCTACACATTGTACACTGTCAATATCCCACTCCTGTCTATAACTATTCTGATATCCACACACTGCACACTGTCAATATCCCACTCCTGTCTATAACTATACTGATATCTACACACTGTACACTGTCAATATCCCACACCTGTCTATAACTCTACTGATATCTACACACTGTACACTGTCAATATCCCACTCCGGTCTATAACGCTACTGATATCTACACATTGTACACTGTCAATATCCCACTCCTGTCTATAACTATACTGATATCTACACACTGTACTCTGTCAATATCCCACTCCTGTCTATAACTATACTGATATCTACACACTGGACACTGTCAATATCCCACTCCTGTTAATAACCGTACTGATAGTTACAAACTGTACACTGACAATATCCCACTCCTGTTAATAACTGAACTGATAGTTACACACTGTACACTGACAATATCCCACTCCTATTAATAACTATACTGATAGTTACACACTGTACACTGTCAATATCCCACTCTTGTTAATAACAGTACTGATAGTTACACACTGTACACTGACAATATCACACTCCGGTTAATAACTGTACTGATAGTTACACACTGGACACTGACAATATCCCACTCCTGTTAATAACTGTACTGATAGTTACACACTGTACACTGTCAATATCCCACTCCTGTTAATAACTGTACTGATAGTTACACACTGTACACTGACAATATCCCACTCCTGTTAATAACTGTACTGATAGTTACACACTGTACACTGACAATATCCCACTCCTGTTAATAACTGTACTGATAGTTACACACTGTACACTGACAATATCCCACTCCTGTTAATAACTGTACTGATAGTTACACACTGTACACTGACAATATCCCACTCCTGTTAATAACTGTACTGATAGTTACACACTGTACACTGACAATATCCCACTCCTGTTAATAACTGTACTGATAGTTACACACTGTACACTGACAATATCCCACTCCTGTTAATAACTGTACTGATAGTTACACACTGTACACTGACAATATCCCACTCCTGTTAATAACTGTACTGATAGTTACACACTGTACACTGACAATATCGCACTCCTGTTAATAACTGTACTGATAGTTACACACTGTACACTGACAATATCCCACTCCTGTTAATAACTGTACTGATAGTTACACACTGTACACTGACAATATCCCACTCCTGTTAATAACTGTACTGATAGTTACACACTGTACACTGACAATATCCCACTCCTGTTCATAACTGTACTGATAATTACACACTGTACACTGACAATATCACACTCCTGTTAATAACAGTACTGATAGTTACACACTGTACACTGTCAATATCCCACTCCTGTTAATAACTGTACTGATAGTTACACACTGTACACTGACAATATCACACTCCGGTTAATAACTGTACTGATAGTTACACACTGGACACTGACAATATCACACTCCTGTTAATAACTGTACTGATAGTTACACACTGTACACTGACAATATCCCACTCCTGTTAATAACTGTACTGATAGTTACACACTGTACACTGACAATATCCCACTCCTGATAATAACTGTACTGATAGTTACACACTGTACACTGACAATATTCCACTCCTGTCAATAACTGTACTGAGAGTTACACACTGTCCACTGTCAATATCCCACTCCGGTTAATAACTGTACTGATAGTTACACACTGTCCACTGAAAATATCCCACTCCTGTTAATAACTGTACTGATAGTTACAAACTGTACACTGACAATATCCCACTCCTGTTAATAACTGTACTGATAGTTACAAACTGTACACTGACAATATCCCACTCCTGTTAATAACTGTACTGATAGTTACACACTGTACACTGTCAATATCCCACTCCTGTCTATAACTCTACTGATATCCACACACTGAACACTGTCAATATCCCACTCCTGTCTATAACTATTCTGATATCTACACACTGTACACTGTCAATATCCCACTCCCGTCTGTAACTATACTGATATCTACACACTGTACACTGTCAATATCCCACTCCTGTCTATAACTAAACTGATATCCACACACTGTACACTGTCAATATCCTACTCCTGTCTATAACTCTACTGATATCCACACACTGTACACTGTCAATATCCCACTCCTGTCTATAACTATTCTGATATCTACACACTGTACACTGTCAATATCCCACTCCCGTCTATAACTATACTGATATCTACACACTGTACACTGTCAATATCCCACTCCTGTCTATAACTAAACTGATATCCACACTCTGTACACTGTCAATATCCCACTCCTGTCTATAACTATACTGATATCCACACACTGCACACTGTCAATATCCCACTCCTGTCTATAACTATACTGATATCTACACACTGTACACTGTCAATATCCCACTCCTGTCTATAACTCTACTGATATCTACACATTGTACACTGTCAATATCCCACTCCTGTCTATAACTATTCTGATATCCACACACTGCACACTGTCAATATCCCACTCCTGTCTATAACTATACTGATATCTACAAACTGTACACTGTCAATATCCCACTCCTGTCTATAACTCTACTGATATCTACACACTGTACACTGTCAATATCCCACTCCGGTCTATAACGCTACTGATATCTACACATTGTACACTGTCAATATCCCACTCCTGTCTATAACTATACTGATATCTACACACTGTACACTGTCAATATCCCACTCCTATCTATAACTATACTGATATCTACACACTGGACACTGTCAATATCCCACTCCTGTCTATAACTCTACTGATATCTACACACTGTACACTGTCAATATCCCACTCCTGTCTATAACTCTACTGATATCCACACACTGTACACTGTCAATATCCCACTGCTGTCTCTAACTATACTGATATCTACACACTGTACACTGTCAATATCCCACTGCTGTCTCTAACTATACTGATATCTACACACTGTACACTGTCAATATCCCAATCCTGTCTTTAACTCTACTGATATCCACACACTGCACACTGTCAATATCCCACTGCTGTCTATAACTATACTGATATCTACACACTGTACACTGTCAATATCCCACTCCTGTCTTTAACTCTACTGATATCTACACACCGTACACTGTCAATATCCCACTCCTGTCTATAACTATACTGATATCTACACACTGTACACTGTCAATATCCCACTCCTGTCTTTAACTCTACTGATATCTACACACTGTACACTGTCAATATCCCACTCCTGTCTTTAACTCTACTGATATCTACACACTGTACACTGTCAATATCCCACTCCTGTCGATAACTATACTGATATCTACACACTGTACACTGTCAATATCCCACTCCTGTCTATAACTCTAATGATATCCACACACTGTACACTGTCAATATCCCACTCCTGTCTTTAACTCTACTGATATCCACACACTGTACACTGTCAATATCCCACTGCTGTCTCTAACTATACTGATATCTACACACTGTACACTGTCAATATCCCACTCCTGTCTTTAACTCTACTGATATCCACACACTGCACACTGTCAATATCCCACTCCTGCCTATAACTATACTGATGTCTACACACTGTACACTGTCAATATCCCACTCCTTTCTATAACTATACTGATATCTACACACTGTACACTGTCAATATCCCACTCCTGTGTACAAATCTACTGATATCTGCACACTGGACACTGACAATATCCCACTCCTTTCTATAACTATACTGATATCTACACACTGTACACTGTCAATATCCCACTCCTGTGTACAAATCTACTGATATCTGCACACTGGACACTGACAATATCTAACTTCAGTGTATATCGCTACTGTGAGCCACTCACTCTCCTGTGTTAATATCGTACTCCTGCCTAGAAAATGACTGATTTCTACACAGTTTAAGTTATCAATATCCCACTCCTGTCTCTGTGTCTAATGAGAACGACACACGATGTGACAACAAGTGAAGGAGCATAAGGCAAATATCACACTTACCGCAGCCTTCAACACACTCTGCCACTGTACTGGGAAGCTACGTGTGAATGAAGGAGGTGGTACTTACCCAGCAGTGTTGTGTCGGTCGTACCAAGTGTAGTCACGGTGTGGGAATGTGTGTTACTAATCACGTCTTCATGAGGACTCTTATTCTCTGTCACTACTGCGGGTGATCTTTCTGAAGATAGAGAGAAGAGTTAGGTGAGGTCAAGTTCATCTTCAGATAAGAATACCGATACTGGAGAAGGCCATTCGGCCTCTCTAGACAGTTCAATCAGATTGTTGGTAGTTTGTATCTCAACACCATTCACTCGCCTTTGCTTCATATCCATTGGAACACCTAAACAACAAAAACCCAGCATGTCAATCATCACAGCTCTCCCCATTTCCCAGCATCATCTCTAGGTTCAGATTCCCACTCCCCTTTGTGTGAAGAAGTGCTTCGTGACATCACTCCTGAACGCCCTGGCTCTGATTTTAAGGTTTTGCCCCCTTGTTCTGGAATCCCCCAACCCCACCAGAGGAAATAGTTTCTCTCTATCGACCCGATCGAATCCTTTAATCATCTTAAACCCCCTCGATTCGATCACCCCCTTCATCTTCTACACTCGAGGGAATACAAGCCCAGTCTGTGCAACCCGTCCTCGTAATTTAACCCTTTCAGCCCCAGGATCATTCTGGTAACACTGCACTGCACCCCGCCCCCGAAGACAGTATATCCTTCCTGAGGGGAGGGGCCAGAACTGAAAACAGTCACTTGACACAGGCTCTGAGCAGAGCTTAAAATATCAGAAGCATAACTTCCACTACTTTGCATTCCAGACCCATTAATATAAAGTCAAACAATAAAGTATAGTTAGATAGAGGGAAACACCCCATTGCTGTTAATAACTGTACTGATAGTTACACACTGTACACTGACAATATCCCACTCCTGTCAATAACTGTACTGATAGTTACACACTGTACACTGACAATATCACACTCCTGTTAAGAACTGTACTGATAGTTACACACTGTACAATGACAATATCCCACTCCTGTTAAGAACTGTACTGATAGTTACACACTGTACACTGACAATATTCCACTCCTGTTAATAACTGTACTGATAGTTACATACTGTACACTGTCAATATCCCACTCCTGTTAATAACTGTACTGATAGTTACACACTGTACACTGACAATATCACACTCCTGTTAATAACTGTACTGATAGTTACATACTGGACACTGACAATATCCCACTCCTGTTAATAACTGTACTGATAGTTACACACTGTACACTGACAATATCACACTCCTGTTAATAACTGTACTGATAGTTACAGACTGGACACTGACAATATCCCACTCCTGTTAATAACTGTACTGACAGTTACACACTGTACACTGACAATATCGCACTCCGGTTAATAACAGTACTGATAGTTACACACTGGACACTGACAATATCCCACTCCTGTTAATAACTGTACTGATAGTTACACACTGTACACTGACAATATCCCACTCCTGTTAATAACTGTACTGATAGTTACATACTGGACACTGACAATATCCCACTCCTGTTAATAACTGTACTGATAGTTACACACTGTACACTGACAATATCGCACTCCGGTTAATAACTGTACTGATAGTTACACACTGTACACTGTCAATATCCCACTCCTGTTAATAACTGTACTGATATTTACACACTGTACACTGACAATATCACACTTCTGTTAATAACTGTAGTGATAGTTACACACTGGACACTGACAATATCCCACTCCTGTTAATAACTGTACTGATAGTTACACACTGTACACTGACAATATCACACTCCGGTTAATAACTGTACTGATAGTTACACACTGGACACTGACAATATCCCACTCCTGTTAATAACTGTACTGATAGTTACACACTGTACACTGACAATATCACACTCCGGTTAATAACTGTACTGATAGTTACACACTGTACACTGACAATATCCCACTCCTGTTAATAACTATACTGATAGTTACACACTGTACACAGACAATATCACACTCCAGTTAATAACTGTACTGATAGTTACACACTGGACACTGACATATCCCACTCCTGTTAATAACTGTACTGATAGTTACACACTGGACACTGACAATATCCCACTCCTGTTAATAACTGTACTGATAGTTACACACTGTACACTGACAATATCCCACTCCTATTAATAACTGTACTGATAGTTACATACTGTACACTGACAATATCCCACTCCTGTTAATAACAGTACTGATAGTTACACACTGTACACTGACAATGTCACACTCCTGTTAATAACTGTACTGATAGTTACACACTGGACACTGACAATATCCCACTCCTGTTAATAACTGTACTGATAGTTACACACTGGACACTGACAATATCACACTCCTGTTAATAACTGTACTGATAGTTACAAACTGTACACTGACAATATCACACTCCTGTTAATAACTGTACTGATAGTTACACACTGGACACTGACAATATCCCACTCCTGTTAATAACTGTACTGATAGTTACACACTGTACACTGACAATATCACACTCCTGTTAATAACTGTACTGATAGTTACACACTGTACACTGACAATATCACACTCCTGTTAATAAGTGTACTGATAGTTACACACTGTACACTGACAATATCACACTCCTGTTAATAATTGTATGGATAGTTACACACTGTACACTGACAATATCCCACTCCTGTTAATAACTGTACTGATAGTTACACACTGTACACTGACAATATCCCACTCCTGTTAATAACTGTACTGATAGTTACAAACTGTACACTGACAATATCACACTCCTGTCTATAACTATACTGATATCCACACACTGTACACTGTCAATATCCCACTCCTGTCTGTAACTAAACTGGTATCTACACACCGTACAATCTCAATATCCCTCTCCTGTCTATAACTATACTGATATCCACACACTGTGCACTGTCAATATCCCACTCCTGTCTATAACTATACTGATATCCACACACTGCACACTGTCAATATCCCACTCCTGTCGATAACTATACTGATATCCACACACTGTACACTGTCAATATCCCACTCCTGTCTATAACTATACTGATATCTACACACTGTACACTGTCAATATCCCAAACCTGTCTATAACTATACTGATATCTACAGACTGCACACTGTCAATATCCCACTCCTGTCGATAACTCCACTGATATCCACACACTGTACACTGTCAATATCCCACTCCTGTCTATAACTATACTGATATCTACACACTGTACACTGTCAATATCCCACTCCTGTCTATAACTATACTGATATCTACACACTGTACACTGTCAATATCCCACTCCTGTCTATAACTATACTGATATCTACACCCTGTACACTGTCAATATCCCACTCCTGTCTATAACTATACTGATATCTACACACTGTACACTGTCAATATCCCACTCCTGTCTATAACTATACTGATATCTACACACTGTACACTGTCAATATCCCACTCCTGTCTATAACTATACTGATATCTACACACTGTACACTGTCAATATCCCACTCCTGTCTATAACTATACTGATATCTACACCCTGTACACTGTCAATATCCCACTCCTGTTAATAACTATACTGATATCTACACACTGTACACTGTCAATATCCCACTCCTGTCTATAACTATACTGATATCTACACACTGCACACTGTCAATATCCCACTCCTGTCTCTAACTATACTGATATCTACACACTGTGCAGACTCAATGTCCCACTCCTGTCTATAACTATACTGATATCTACACACTGTACACTGTCAATATCCCACTCCTGTCTATAAATATAATGATATCTACACACTGTACACTGTCAATATCCCAATACTGTCTATAACTCTGCTGATATCTACACAGTGTACACTGTCAATATCCCACTCCTGTCGCTAACTCGACTGATATCTACACATTGCACACTGTCAATATCCCACTCCTGTCTATAACTATACTGATATCTACACACTGCACACTGTCAATATCCCACTCCTGTCTATAACTATACTGATATCCACACACTGTACACTGTCAATATCCCACTCCTGTCTATAACTATACTGATATCTACACATTGTACACTGTCAATATCCCACTCCTATCTATAACTATACTGATATCCACACACTGAACACTGTCAATATCCCACTACTGTCTGTAACTCTACTGATATCTGCACACTGCACACAGTCAATATCCCACTCCTGTCTATAAATATACTGATATCTACACACTGTACACTGTCAATATCCCACTCCTGTCTATAACTATACTGATATCTACACACTGTACACTGTCAATATCCCACTCCTGTCTATAACTATACTGATATCTACACACTGTACACTGTCAATATCCCACTCCTGTTAATAACTATTCTGATATCTACACACTGTACACTGTCAATATCCCACTCCTGTTAATAACTATACTGATATCTACACACTGTACACTGTCAATATCCCACTCCTGTCTATAACTATACTGATATCTACACACTGTACACTGTCAATATCCCACTCCTGTTAATAACTATACTGATATCTACACACTGTACACTGTCAATATCCCACTCCTGTCTATAACTATACTGATATCTACACACTGTACACTGTCAATATCCCACTCCTGTCTATAACTCTACTGATATCTACACACTGTACACTGTCAATATCCCACTCCTGTCTATAACTATACTGATATCTACACACTGCACACTGTCAATATCCCACTCCTGTCTATAACTATACTGATATCTACACACTGTACACTGTCAATATCCCAATACTGTCTATAAATATACTGATATCTACACACTGCACACTGTCAATATCCCACTCCTGTCTATAACTCTACTGATATCTACACACTGTACACTGTCAATATCCCAATCCTGTCTATAAATATACTGATATCTACACAATGCACACTGTCAATATCCCACTCCTGTCCATAACTCTACCGATATCTACACACTGTACACTGTCAATATCCCACTCCTGTCTTTAACTATACTGATATCGACACACTGTACACTGTCAATATCCCACTCCTGTCTTTAACTCTACTGATATCCACACACTGTACACTGTCAATATCCCACGACTGTCTATACCTCGACTGATATCCACACACTGTACACTGTCAATATCCCACTCCTGTCTATAACTCTACTGATATCTACACACCGTACACTGTCAATATCCCACTCCTGTCTATAACTATACTGATATCTACACACTGTACACTGTCAATAACCCACTCCTGTCTATAACTATACTGATATCCACACACTGTACACTGTCAATATCCCACTCCTGTCTATAACTATACTGATATCTACACACTGTACACTGTCAATAACCCACTCCTGTCTATAACTATACTGATATCCACACACTGTACACTGTCAATATCCCACTCCTGTCTATAACTATACTGATATCTACACACTGTACACTGTCAATAACCCACTCCTGTCTATAACTATACTGATATCCACACACTGTTCACTGTCAATATCCCACTCCTGTCTATAACTCTACTGATATCTACACGCTGTACACTGTCAATATCCCACTCCTGTCTATAACTATACTGATATCTACACACTGTACACTGTCAATAACCCACTCCTGTCTATAACTATACTGATATCCACACACTGTACACTGTCAATATCCCACTCCTGTCTATAACTATACTGATATCTACACACTGTACACTGTCAATAACCCACTCCTGTCTATAACTATACTGATATCTACACCCTGTACACTGTCAATATCCCACTCCTGTCTATAACTATACTGATATCTACACACTGTACACTGTCAATATCCCACTCCTGTCTATAACTATACTGATATCTACACCCTGTACACTGTCAATATCCCACTCCTGTCTATAACTATACTGATATCTACACACTGTACAATGTCAATATCCCACTCCTGTCTATAACTATACTGATATCTACACACTGTACACTGTCAATATCCCACTCCTGTCTATAACTATACTGATATCCACACACTGTTCACTGTCAATATCCCACTCCTGTCTATAACTCTACTGATATCCACACACCGTACACTGTCAATATCCCACTCCTGTCTATAACTCTACTGATATCTACACACTGTACACTGTCAATATCCCACTACTGTCTATACCTCGACTGATATCTACACACTGTACACTGTCAATATCCCACTCCTGTCTATAACTCAACTGATATCTACACACTGTACACTGTCAATATCCCACTCCTGTCTATAACTATACTGATATCTACACACTGCACACTGTCAATATCCCACTCCTGTCTATAACTATACTGATATCTACACACCGTACACTGTCAATATCCCACTCCTGTCTGTAACTATACTGATATCTACACACTGTACACTGTCAATATCCCACTCCTGTCTATAACTTGTCTGATATCTACACACTGTACACTGTCAATATCCCACTCCTGTCTATAACTCTACTGATATCCACACACTGTACACTGTCAATATCCCACTCCTGTCTACAACTATTCTGATATCTTCACAATGTACACTGTCAATATCCCACTCCTGTCTATAACTATCCTGATATCTACACACTGTACACTGTCAATATCCCACTCCTGTCTATAACTATACTGATATCTACACACTGTACACTGTCAATATCCCACTCCTGTCTATAACTAAACTGATATCCACACACTGTACACTGTCAATATCCCACTCCTGTCTATAACTATACTGATATCCACACACTGCACACTGTCAATATCCCACTCCTGTCTATAACTATACTGATATCCACACACTGCACACTGTCAATATCCCACTCCTGTCTATAACTCTACTGATATCTACACACTGTACACTGTCAATATCCCACTCCTGTCTATAACTAAACTGATATCCACACACTGTACACTGTCAATATCCCACTCCTGTCTATAACTATACTGATATCCACACACTGCACACTGTCAATATCCCACTCCTGTCTATAACTATACTGATATCTACACACTGTACACTGTCAATATCCCACTCCTGTCTATAACTCTACTGATATCTACACATTGTACACTGTCAATATCCCACTCCTGTCTATAACTATACTGATATCTACACACTGTACACTGTCAATATCCCACTCCTGTCTATAACTCTCCTGATATCCACACACTGTACACTGTCAATATCCCACTCCTGTCTATAACTATACTGATATCTACACACTGTACACTGTCAATATCCCACTCCTGTCTATAACTCTACTGATATCCACACACTGTACACTGTCAATATCCCACTCCTGTCTATAACTAAACTGATATCCATACACTGTACACTGTCAATATCCCACTCCTGTCTATAACTCTACTGATATCCACACACTGTACACTGTCAATATCCCACTCCTGTCTACAACTATTCTGATATCTTCACAATGTACACTGTCAATATCCCACTCCTGTCTATAACTATACTGATATCTACACACTGTACACTGTCAATATCCCACTCCTGTCTATAACTATACTGATATCTACACACTGTACACTGTCAATATCCCACTCCTGTCTATAACTAAACTGATATCCACACACTGTACACTGTCAATATCCCACTCCTGTCTATAACTATACTGATATCTACACACTGTACACTGTCAATATCCCACTCCTGTCTATAACTCTACTGATATCCACACACTGTACACTGTCAATATCCCACTCCTGTCTATAACTAAACTGATATCCACACACTGTACACTGTCAATATCCCACTCCTGTCTATAACTCTACTGATATCCACACACTGTACACTGTCAATATCCCACTCCTGTCTACAACTATTCTGATATCTTCACAATGTACACTGTCAATATCCCACTCCTGTCTATAACTATCCTGATATCTACACACTGTACACTGTCAATATCCCACTCCTGTCTATAACTATACTGATATCTACACACTGTACACTGTCAATATCCCACTCCTGTCTATAACTAAACTGATATCCACACACTGTACACTGTCAATATCCCACTCCTGTCTATAACTATACTGATATCTACACACTGTACACTGTCAATATCCCACTCCTGTCTATAACTATACTGATATCCACACACTGCACACTGTCAATATCCCACTCCTGTCTATAACTATACTGATATCTACACACTGTACACTGTCAATATCCCACTCCTGTCTATAACTAAACTGATATCCACACACTGTACACTGTCAATATCCCACTCCTGTCTATAACTATACTGATATCCACACACTGCACACTGTCAATATCCCACTCCTGTCTATAACTATACTGATATCTACACACCGTACACTGTCAATATCCCACTCCTGTCTATAACTATACTGATATCCACACACTGTACACTGTCAATATCCCACTCCTGTCTATAACTATACTGATATCTACACACTGTACACTGTCAATATCCCACTCCTGTCTATAACTATACTGATATCCACACACTGTACACTGTCAATATCCCACTCCTGTCTATAACTATATTGATATCTACACCCTGTACACTGTCAATATCCCACTCCTGTCTATAACTATACTGATATCTTCACACTGTACACTGTCAATATCCCACTCCTGTCTATAACTATACTGATATCTACACACTGTACACTGTCAATATCCCACTCCTGTCTATAACTATACTGATATCCACACACTGTACACTGTCAATATCCCACTCCTGTCTATAACTATATTGATATCTACACCCTGTACACTGTCAATATCCCACTCCTGTCTATAACTATACTGATATCTTCACACTGTACACTGTCAATATCCCACTCCTGTCTATAACTATATTGATATCTACACACTGTACACTGTCAATATCCCACTCCTGTCTATAACAATACTGATATCTACACACTGCACACTGTCAATATCCCACTCCTGTCTATAACTATACTGATATCTACACACACTACACTGTCAATATCCCACTCCTGTCTATAACTATACTGATATCTACACACTGCACACTGTCAATATCCCACTCCTGTCTCTAACTATACTGATATCTACACACTGTACACTGTCAATATCCCTCTCCTGTCTATAAATATAATGATATCTACACACTGTACACTGTCAATGTCCCACTCCTGTCTATAACTATACTGATATCTACACACTGTACACTGTCAATATCCCTCTCCTGTCTATAAATATAATGATATCTACACACTGTACACTGTCAATATCCCAATACTGTCTATAACTCTGCTGATATCTACACAGTGTACACTGTCAATATCCCACTCCTGTCGCTAACTCGACTGATATCTACGCACTGCACACTGTCAATATCCCACTCCTGTCTATAACTATACTGATATCTACACACTGCACACTGTCAATATCCCACTCCTGTCTATAACTATACTGATATCCACACACTGTACACTGTCAATATCCCACTCCTGTCTATAACTATACTGATATCTACACACTGTACACTGTCAATATCCCACTCCTATCTATAACTATACTGATATCCACACACTGAACACTGTCAATATCCCACTACTGTCTGTAACTCTACTGATATCCACACACTGCACACTGTCAATATCCCACTCCTGTCTATAAATATACTGATATCTACACACTGTACACTGTCAATATCCCACTCCTGTCTATAAATATACTGATATCTACACACTGCACACTGTCAATATCCCACTCCTGTCTATAACTATACTGATATCTACACACTGTCTTTTGGGCCTCCTTATCTCGAGAGACAATGGATACGCGCCTGGAGGTGGTCAGTGGTTTGTGAAGCAGCGCCTGGAGTGGCTATAAAGGCCAATTCTGGAGTGACAGGCTCTTCCACAGGTGCTGCAGAGAAATTTGTTTGTTGGGGCTGTTGCACAGTTGGCTCTCCCCTTGCGCCTCTGTCTTTTTTCCTGCCAACTACTAAGTCTCTTCGACTCGCCACAATTTAGCCCTGTCTTTATGGCTGCCCGCCAGCTCTGGCGAATGCTGGCAACTGACTCCCACGACTTGTGATCAATGTCACACGATTTCATGTCGCGTTTGCAGACGTCTTTATAACGGAGACATGGACGGCCGGTGGGTCTGATACCAGTGGCGAGCTCGCTGTACAATGTGTCTTTGGGGATCCTGCCATCTTCCATGCGGCTCACATGGCCAAGCCATCTCAAGCGCCGCTGACTCAGTAGTGTGTATAAGCTGGGGATGTTGGCCGCTTCAAGGACTTCTGTGTTGGAGATATAGTCCTGCCACCTGATGCCAAGTATTCTCCGAAGGCAGCGAAGATGGAATGAATTGAGACGTCGCTCTTGGCTGGCATACGTTGTCCAGGCCTCGCTGCCGTAGAGCAAGGTACTGAGGACACAGGCCTGATACACTCGGACTTTTGTGTTCCGTGTCAGTGCGCCATTTTCCCACACTCTCTTGGCCAGTCTGAACATAGCAGTGGAAGCCTTACCCATGCGCTTGTTGATTTCTGCATCTAGAGACAGGTTACTGGTGATAGTTGAGCCTAGGTAGGTGAACTCTTGAACCACTTCCAGAGCGTGGTCGCCAATATTGATGGATGGAGCATTTCTGACATCCTGCCCCATGATGTTCGTTTTCTTGAGGCTGATGGTTAGGCCAAATTCATTGCAGGCAGACGCAAACCTGTCGATGAGACTCTGCAGGCATTCTTCAGTGTGAGATGTTAAAGCAGCATCGTCAGCAAAGAGGAGTTCTCTGATGAGGACTTTCCGTACTTTGGACTTCGCTCTTAGATGGGCAAGGTTGAACAACCTGCCCCCTGATCTTGTGTGGAGGAAAATTCCTTCTTCAGAGGATTTGAACGCATGTGAAAGCAGCAGGGAGAAGAAAATCCCAAAAAGTGTGGGTGCGAGAACACAGCCCTGTTTCACACCACTCAGGATAGGAAAGGGCTCTGATGAGGAGCCACCATGTTGAATTGTGCCTTTCATATTGTCATGGAATGAGGTGATGATACTTAGTAGCTTTGGTGGACATCCGATCTTTTCTAGTAGTCTGAAGAGACCACGTCTGCTGACGAGGTCAAAGGCTTTGGTGAGATCAATGAAAGCAATGTAGAGGGGCATCTGTTGTTCACGGCATTTCTCCTGTATCTGACGAAGGGAGAACAGCATGTCAATAGTCGATCTCTCTGCACGAAAGCCACACTGTGCCTCAGGGTAGACGCGCTCGGCCAGCTTCTGGAGCCTGTTCAGAGCGACTCGAGCAAAGACTTTCCCCACTATGCTGAGCAGGGAGATTCCACGGTAGTTGTTGCAGTCACCGCGGTCACCTTTGTTTTTATAGAGGGTGATGATGTTGGCATCGCGCATGTCCTGGGGTACTGCTCCCTCGTCCCAGCACAGGCATAGCAGTTCATGTAGTGCTGAGAGTATAGCAGGCTTGGCACTCTTGATTATTTCAGGGGTAATACTGTCCTTCCCAGGGGCTTTTCCGCTGGCTAGGGAATCAATGGCATCACTGAGTTCCGATTTGGTTGGCTGTATGTCCAGCTCATCCATGACTGGTAGAGGCTGGGCTGCATTGAGGGCAGTCTCAGTGACAGCATTCTCCCTGGAGTACAGTTCTAGGTAGTGCTCAACCCAGCGGTCCATCTGTTTGCGTTGGTCACTGATTATGTCCCCCGATTTAGATTTGAGGGGGGTGATCTTCTTGATGGTTGGCCCAAGAGCTCTCTTCATGCCATCATACTGTACACACACTGTACACTGTCAATATCCCACTCCTGTCTATAACTATGCTGATATCTACACACTGTACACTGTCAATATCCCACTCCTGTTAATAACTATACTGATATCTACACACTGTACACTGTCAATATCCCACTCCTGTCTATAACTATACTGATATCTACACACTGTACACTGTCAATATCCCACTCCTGTCTATAAATATACTGATATCTACACACTGCACACTGTCAATATCCCACTCCTGTCTATAACTCTACTGATATCTACACACTGTACACTGTCAATATCCCACTCCTGTCTATAACTATACTGATATCTACACACTGCACACTGTCAATATCCCACTCCTGTCTATAACTATACTGATATCTACACACTGTACACTGTCAATATCCCAATACTGTCTATAAATATACTGATATCTACACACTGCACACTGTCAATATCCCACTCCTGTCTATAACTCTACTGATATCTACACACTGTACACTGTCAATATCCCAATCCTGTCTATAACTATACTGATATCTACACACTGCACACTGTCAATATCCCACTCCTGTCCATAACTCTATCGATATCTACACACTGTACACTGTCAATATCCCACTCCTGTCCATAACTCTACCGATATCTACACACTGTACACTGTCAATATCCCACTCCTGTCTATAACTATACTGATATCTACACACTGTACACTGTCAATATCCCACTCCTGTCTTTAACTCTACTGATATCCACACACTGTACACTGTCAATATCCCACGACTGTCTATACCTCGACTGATATCCACACACTGTACACTGTCAATATCCCACTCCTGTCTATAACTCTACTGATATCTACACACCGTACACTGTCAATATCCCACTCCTGTCTATAACTATACTGATATCTACACACTGTACACTGTCAATAACCCACTCCTGTCTATAACTATACTGATATCCACACACTGTACACTGTCAATATCCCACTCCTGTCTATAACTATACTGATATCTACACACTGTACACTGTCAATAACCCACTCCTGTCTATAACTATACTGATATCCACACACTGTACACTGTCAATATCCCACTCCTGTCTATAACTATACTGATATCTACACACTGTACACTGTCAATAACCCACTCCTGTCTATAACTATACTGATATCCACACACTGTACACTGTCAATATCCCACTCCTGTCTATAACTATACTGATATCTACACACTGTACACTGTCAATATCCCACTCCTGTCTATAACTATACTGATATCCACACACTGTACACTGTCAATAACTCACTCCTGTCTATAACTATACTGATATCCACACACTGCACACTGTCAATATCCCACTCCTGTCTATAACTATACTGATATCTACACACTGTACACTGTCAATATCCCACTCCTGTCTATAACTAAACTGATATCCACACACTGTACACTGTCAATATCCCACTCCTGTCTATAACTATACTGATATCCACACACTGCACACTGTCAACATCCCACTCCTGTCTATAACTATACTGATATCTACACACTGTACACTGTCAATATCCCACTCCTGTCTATAACTCTACTGATATCTACACATTGTACACTGTCAATATCCCACTCCTGTCTATAACTATACTGATATCTACACACTGTACACTGTCAATATCCCACTCCTGTCTATAACTCTACTGATATCCACACACTGTACACTGTCAATATCCCACTCCTGTCTATAACTATACTGATATCTACACACTGTACACTGTCAATATCCCACTCCTGTCTATAACTATACTGATATCCACACACTGTACACTGTCAATATCCCACTCCTGTCTATAACTAAACTGATATCCACACACTGTACACTGTCAATATCCCACTCCTGTCTATAACTCTACTGATATCCACACACTGTACACTGTCAATATCCCACTCCTGTCTACAACTATTCTGATATCTTCACAATGTACACTGTCAATATCCCACTCCTGTCTATAACTATCCTGATATCTACACACTGTACACTGTCAATATCCCACTCCTGTCTATAACTATACTGATATCTACACACTGTACACTGTCAATATCCCACTCCTGTCTATAACTAAACTGATATCCACACACTGTACACTGTCAATATCCCACTCCTGTCTATAACTATACTGATATCCACACACTGCACACTGTCAATATCCCACTCCTGTCTATAACTATACTGATATCCACACACTGCACACTGTCAATATCCCACTCCTGTCTATAACTATACTGATATCCACACACTGTACACTGTCAATATCCCACTCCTGTCTATAACTAAACTGATATCCACACACTGTACACTGTCAATATCCCACTCCTGTCTATAACTATACTGATATCCACACACTGCACACTGTCAATATCCCACTCCTGTCTATAACTATACTGATATCCACACACTGTACACTGTCAATATCCCACTCCTGTCTATAACTATACTGATATCCACACACTGCACACTGTCAATATCCCACTCCTGTCTATAACTATACTGATATCTACACACCGTACACTGTCAATATCCCACTCCTGTCTATAACTATACTGATATCCACACACTGTACACTGTCAATATCCCACTCCTGTCTATAACTATACTGATATCTACACACTGTACACTGTCAATATCCCACTCCTGTCTATAACTATACTGATATCCACACACTGTACACTGTCAATATCCCACTCCTGTCTATAACTATATTGATATCTACACCCTGTACACTGTCAATATCCCACTCCTGTCTATAACTATATTGATATCTACACACTGTACACTGTCAATATCCCACTCCTGTCTATAACAATACTGATATCTACACACTGCACACTGTCAATATCCCACTCCTGTCTATAACTATACTGATATCTACACACTGTGCACACTCAATGTCCCACTCCTGTCTATAACTATACTGATATCTACACACTGTACACTGTCAATATCCCTCTCCTGTCTATAAATATAATGATATCTACACACTGTACACTGTCAATATCCCAATACTGTCTATAACTCTGCTGATATCTACACAGTGTACACTGTCAATATCCCACTCCTGTCGCTAACTCGACTGATATCTACACACTGCACACTGTCAATATCCCACTCCTGTCTATAACTATACTGATATCTACACACTGCACACTGTCAATATCCCACTCCTGTCTATAACTATACTGATATCCACACACTGTACACTGTCAATATCCCACTCCTGTCTATAACTATACTGATATCTACACACTGTACACTGTCAATATCCCACTCCTATCTATAACTATACTGATATCCACACACTGAACACTGTCAATATCCCACTACTGTCTGTAACTCTACTGATATCTGCACACTGCACACTGTCAATATCCCACTCCTGTCTATAAATATACTGATATCTACACACTGCACACTGTCAATATCCCACTCCTGTCTATAACTATACTGATATCTACACACTGTCTTTTGGGCCTCCTTATCTCGAGAGACAATGGATACGCGCCTGGAGGTGGTCAGTGGTTTGTGAAGCAGCGCCTGGAGTGGCTATAAAGGCCAATTCTGGAGTGACAGGCTCTTCCACAGGTGCTGCAGAGAAATTTGTTTGTTGGGGCTGTTGCACAGTTGGCTCTCCCCTTGCGCCTCTGTCTTTTTTCCTGCCAACTACTAAGTCTCTTCGACTCGCCACAATTTAGCCCTGTCTTTATGGCTGCCCGCCAGCTCTGGCGAATGCTGGCAACTGACTCCCACGACTTGTGATCAATGTCACACGATTTCATGTCGCGTTTGCAGACGTCTTTATAACGGAGACATGGACGGCCGGTGGGTCTGATACCAGTGGCGAGCTCGCTGTACAATGTGTCTTTGGGGATCCTGCCATCTTCCATGCGGCTCACATGGCCAAGCCATCTCAAGCGCCGCTGACTCAGTAGTGTGTATAAGCTGGGGATGTTGGCCGCTTCAAGGACTTCTGTGTTGGAGATATAGTCCTGCCACCTGATGCCAAGTATTCTCCGAAGGCAGCGAAGATGGAATGAATTGAGACGTCGCTCTTGGCTGGCATACGTTGTCCAGGCCTCGCTGCCGTAGAGCAAGGTACTGAGGACACAGGCCTGATACACTCGGACTTTTGTGTTCCGTGTCAGTGCGCCATTTTCCCACACTCTCTTGGCCAGTCTGAACATAGCAGTGGAAGCCTTACCCATGCGCTTGTTGATTTCTGCATCTAGAGACAGGTTACTGGTGATAGTTGAGCCTAGGTAGGTGAACTCTTGAACCACTTCCAGAGCGTGGTCGCCAATATTGATGGATGGAGCATTTCTGACATCCTGCCCCATGATGTTCGTTTTCTTGAGGCTGATGGTTAGGCCAAATTCATTGCAGGCAGACGCAAACCTGTCGATGAGACTCTGCAGGCATTCTTCAGTGTGAGATGTTAAAGCAGCATCGTCAGCAAAGAGGAGTTCTCTGATGAGGACTTTCCGTACTTTGGACTTCGCTCTTAGACGGGCAAGGTTGAACAACCTGCCCCCTGATCTTGTGTGGAGGAAAATTCCTTCTTCAGAGGATTTGAACGCATGTGAAAGCAGCAGGGAGAAGAAAATCCCAAAAAGTGTGGGTGCGAGAACACAGCCCTGTTTCACACCACTCAGGATAGGAAAGGGCTCTGATGAGGAGCCACCATGTTGAATTGTGCCTTTCATATTGTCATGGAATGAGGTGATGATACTTAGTAGCTTTGGTGGACATCCGATCTTTTCTAGTAGTCTGAAGAGACCACGTCTGCTGACGAGGTCAAAGGCTTTGGTGAGATCAATGAAAGCAATGTAGAGGGGCATCTGTTGTTCACGGCATTTCTCCTGTATCTGACGAAGGGAGAACAGCATGTCAATAGTCGATCTCTCTGCACGAAAGCCACACTGTGCCTCAGGGTAGACGCGCTCGGCCAGCTTCTGGAGCCTGTTCAGAGCGACTCGAGCAAAGACTTTCCCCACTATGCTGAGCAGGGAGATTCCACGGTAGTTGTTGCAGTCACCGCGGTCACCTTTGTTTTTATAGAGGGTGATGATGTTGGCATCGCGCATGTCCTGGGGTACTGCTCCCTCGTCCCAGCACAGGCATAGCAGTTCATGTAGTGCTGAGAGTATAGCAGGCTTGGCACTCTTGATTATTTCAGGGGTAATACTGTCCTTCCCAGGGGCTTTTCCGCTGGCTAGGGAATCAATGGCATCACTGAGTTCCGATTTGGTTGGCTGTATGTCCAGCTCATCCATGACTGGTAGAGGCTGGGCTGCATTGAGGGCAGTCTCAGTGACAGCATTCTCCCTGGAGTACAGTTCTAGGTAGTGCTCAACCCAGCGGTCCATCTGTTTGCGTTGGTCACTGATTATGTCCCCCGATTTAGATTTGAGGGGGGTGATCTTCTTGATGGTTGGCCCAAGAGCTCTCTTCATGCCATCATACTGTACACACACTGTACACTGTCAATATCCCACTCCTGTCTATAACTATGCTGATATCTACACACTGTACACTGTCAATATCCCACTCCTGTCTATAACTCTACTGATATCTACACACTGTACACTGTCAATATCCCACTCCTGTCTATAACTATACTGATATCTACACACTGCACACTGTCAATATCCCACTCCTGTCTATAACTATACTGATATCTACACACTGTACACTGTCAATATCCCACTCCTGTCTCTAACTATACTGATATCTACACACTGTACACTGTCAATATCCCACTCCTGTCTATAACTATACTGATATCCACACACTGTACACTGTCAATATCCCACTCCTGTCTATAACTATACTGATATCCACACACTGTACACTGTCAATATCCCACTCCTGTCTATAACTATATTGATATCTACACACTGCACACTGTCAATATCCCACTCCTGTCTATAACTATACTGATATCCACACACTGTACACTGTCAATATCCCACTCCTGTCTATAACTATACTGATATCTACACACTGCACACTGTCAATATCCCACTCCTGTCTATAACTATACTGATATCTACACACTGTACACTGTCAATATCCCACTCCTGTCTCTAACTATACTGATATCTACACACTGTACACTGTCAATATCCCACTCCTGTCTATAACTATACTGATATCCACACACTGTACACTGTCAATATCCCACTCCTGTCTATAACTATACTGATATCTACACACTGTACACTGTCAATATCCCACTCCTGTCTATAACTAAACTGATATCCACACACTGTACACTGTCAATATCCCACTCCTGTCTATAACTATACTGATATCCACACACTGCACACTGTCAATATCCCACTCCTGTCTATAACTATACTGATATCCACACACTGTACACTGTCAATATCCCACTCCTGTCTATAACTATACTGATATCCACACACTGCACACTGTCAATATCCCACTCCTGTCTATAACTATACTGATATCTACACACCGTACACTGTCAATATCCCACTCCTGTCTATAACTATACTGATATCCACACACTGTACACTGTCAATATCCCACTCCTGTCTATAACTATACTGATATCTACACACTGTACACTGTCAATATCCCACTCCTGTCTATAACTATACTGATATCCACACACTGTACACTGTCAATATCCCACTCCTGTCTATAACTATATTGATATCTACACCCTGTACACTGTCAATATCCCACTCCTGTCTATAACTATATTGATATCTACACACTGTACACTGTCAATATCCCACTCCTGTCTATAACAATACTGATATCTACACACTGCACACTGTCAATATCCCACTCCTGTCTATAACTATACTGATATCTACACACTGTGCACACTCAATGTCCCACTCCTGTCTATAACTATACTGATATCTACACACTGTACACTGTCAATATCCCTCTCCTGTCTATAAATATAATGATATCTACACACTGTACACTGTCAATATCCCAATACTGTCTATAACTCTGCTGATATCTACACAGTGTACACTGTCAATATCCCACTCCTGTCGCTAACTCGACTGATATCTACACACTGCACACTGTCAATATCCCACTCCTGTCTATAACTATACTGATATCTACACACTGCACACTGTCAATATCCCACTCCTGTCTATAACTATACTGATATCCACACACTGTACACTGTCAATATCCCACTCCTGTCTATAACTATACTGATATCTACACACTGTACACTGTCAATATCCCACTCCTATCTATAACTATACTGATATCCACACACTGAACACTGTCAATATCCCACTACTGTCTGTAACTCTACTGATATCTGCACACTGCACACTGTCAATATCCCACTCCTGTCTATAAATATACTGATATCTACACACTGCACACTGTCAATATCCCACTCCTGTCTATAACTATACTGATATCTACACACTGTCTTTTGGGCCTCCTTATCTCGAGAGACAATGGATACGCGCCTGGAGGTGGTCAGTGGTTTGTGAAGCAGCGCCTGGAGTGGCTATAAAGGCCAATTCTGGAGTGACAGGCTCTTCCACAGGTGCTGCAGAGAAATTTGTTTGTTGGGGCTGTTGCACAGTTGGCTCTCCCCTTGCGCCTCTGTCTTTTTTCCTGCCAACTACTAAGTCTCTTCGACTCGCCACAATTTAGCCCTGTCTTTATGGCTGCCCGCCAGCTCTGGCGAATGCTGGCAACTGACTCCCACGACTTGTGATCAATGTCACACGATTTCATGTCGCGTTTGCAGACGTCTTTATAACGGAGACATGGACGGCCGGTGGGTCTGATACCAGTGGCGAGCTCGCTGTACAATGTGTCTTTGGGGATCCTGCCATCTTCCATGCGGCTCACATGGCCAAGCCATCTCAAGCGCCGCTGACTCAGTAGTGTGTATAAGCTGGGGATGTTGGCCGCTTCAAGGACTTCTGTGTTGGAGATATAGTCCTGCCACCTGATGCCAAGTATTCTCCGAAGGCAGCGAAGATGGAATGAATTGAGACGTCGCTCTTGGCTGGCATACGTTGTCCAGGCCTCGCTGCCGTAGAGCAAGGTACTGAGGACACAGGCCTGATACACTCGGACTTTTGTGTTCCGTGTCAGTGCGCCATTTTCCCACACTCTCTTGGCCAGTCTGAACATAGCAGTGGAAGCCTTACCCATGCGCTTGTTGATTTCTGCATCTAGAGACAGGTTACTGGTGATAGTTGAGCCTAGGTAGGTGAACTCTTGAACCACTTCCAGAGCGTGGTCGCCAATATTGATGGATGGAGCATTTCTGACATCCTGCCCCATGATGTTCGTTTTCTTGAGGCTGATGGTTAGGCCAAATTCATTGCAGGCAGACGCAAACCTGTCGATGAGACTCTGCAGGCATTCTTCAGTGTGAGATGTTAAAGCAGCATCGTCAGCAAAGAGGAGTTCTCTGATGAGGACTTTCCGTACTTTGGACTTCGCTCTTAGACGGGCAAGGTTGAACAACCTGCCCCCTGATCTTGTGTGGAGGAAAATTCCTTCTTCAGAGGATTTGAACGCATGTGAAAGCAGCAGGGAGAAGAAAATCCCAAAAAGTGTGGGTGCGAGAACACAGCCCTGTTTCACACCACTCAGGATAGGAAAGGGCTCTGATGAGGAGCCACCATGTTGAATTGTGCCTTTCATATTGTCATGGAATGAGGTGATGATACTTAGTAGCTTTGGTGGACATCCGATCTTTTCTAGTAGTCTGAAGAGACCACGTCTGCTGACGAGGTCAAAGGCTTTGGTGAGATCAATGAAAGCAATGTAGAGGGGCATCTGTTGTTCACGGCATTTCTCCTGTATCTGACGAAGGGAGAACAGCATGTCAATAGTCGATCTCTCTGCACGAAAGCCACACTGTGCCTCAGGGTAGACGCGCTCGGCCAGCTTCTGGAGCCTGTTCAGAGCGACTCGAGCAAAGACTTTCCCCACTATGCTGAGCAGGGAGATTCCACGGTAGTTGTTGCAGTCACCGCGGTCACCTTTGTTTTTATAGAGGGTGATGATGTTGGCATCGCGCATGTCCTGGGGTACTGCTCCCTCGTCCCAGCACAGGCATAGCAGTTCATGTAGTGCTGAGAGTATAGCAGGCTTGGCACTCTTGATTATTTCAGGGGTAATACTGTCCTTCCCAGGGGCTTTTCCGCTGGCTAGGGAATCAATGGCATCACTGAGTTCCGATTTGGTTGGCTGTATGTCCAGCTCATCCATGACTGGTAGAGGCTGGGCTGCATTGAGGGCAGTCTCAGTGACAGCATTCTCCCTGGAGTACAGTTCTAGGTAGTGCTCAACCCAGCGGTCCATCTGTTTGCGTTGGTCACTGATTATGTCCCCCGATTTAGATTTGAGGGGGGTGATCTTCTTGATGGTTGGCCCAAGAGCTCTCTTCATGCCATCATACTGTACACACACTGTACACTGTCAATATCCCACTCCTGTCTATAACTATGCTGATATCTACACACTGTACACTGTCAATATCCCACTCCTGTTAATAACTATACTGATATCTACACACTGTACACTGTCAATATCCCACTCCTGTCTATAACTATACTGATATCTACACACTGTACACTGTCAATATCCCACTCCTGTTAATAACTATACTGATATCTACACACTGTACACTGTCAATATCCCACTCCTGTCTATAACTATACTGATATCTACACACTGTACACTGTCAATATCCCACTCCTGTCTATAACTATACTGATATCTACACACTGTACACTGTCAATATCCCACTCCTGTCTATAACTATACTGATATCCACACACTGTACACTGTCAATATCCCACTCCTGTCTATAACTATACTGATATCTACACACTGTACACTGTCAATATCCCACTCCTGTCTATAAATATACTGATATCTACACACTGCACACTGTCAATATCCCACTCCTGTCTATAACTATACTGATATCTACACACTGTACACTGTCAATATCCCACTCCTGTCTATAACTATACTGATATCCACACACTGTACACTGTCAATATCCCACTCCTGTCTATAACTATACTGATATCTACACACTGTACACTGTCAATATCCCACTCCTGTCTCTAACAATACTGATATCTACACACTGTACACTGTCAATATCCCACTCCTGTCTATAACTATACTGATATCCACACACTGTACACTGTCAATATCCCACTCCTGTCTATAACTATACTGATATCCACACACTGTACACTGTCAATATCCCACTCCTGTCTATAACTATATTGATATCTACACACTGCACACTGTCAATATCCCACTCCTGTCTATAACTATACTGATATCCACACACTGTACACTGTCAATATCCCACTCCTGTCTATAACTATACTGATATCTACACACTGCACACTGTCAATATCCCACTCCTGTCTATAACTATACTGATATCTACACACTGTACACTGTCAATATCCCACTCCTGTCTCTAACTATACTGATATCTACACACTGTACACTGTCAATATCCCACTCCTGTCTATAACTATACTGATATCCACACACTGTACACTGTCAATATCCCACTCCTGTCTATAACTATACTGATATCTACACACTGTACACTGTCAATATCCCAATACTGTCTATAAATATACTGATATCTACACACTGCACACTGTCAATATCCCACTCCTGTCTATAACTCTACTGATATCTACACACTGTACACTGTCAATATCCCAATCCTGTCTATAACTATACTGATATCTACACACTGCACACTGTCAATATCCCACTCCTGTCCATAACTCTACCGATATCTACACACTGTACACTGTCAATATCCCACTCCTGTCCATAACTCTACCGATATCTACACACTGTACACTGTCAATATCCCACTCCTGTCTATAACTATACTGATATCTACACACTGTACACTGTCAATATCCCACTCCTGTCTTTAACTCTACTGATATCCACACACTGCACACTGTCAATATCCCACTCCTGTCTATAACTCTACTGATATCTACACACTGTACACTGTCAATATCCCAATCCTGTCTATAACTATACCGATATCTACACACTGTACACTGTCAATATCCCACTCCTGTCTATAACTATACTGATATCTACACACTGTACACTGTCAATATCCCACTCCTGTCTTTAACTCTACTGATATCCACACACTGTACACTGTCAATATCCCACGACTGTCTATACCTCGACTGATATCCACACACTGTACACTGTCAATATCCCACTCCTGTCTATAACTCTACTGATATCTACACACCGTACACTGTCAATATCCCACTCCTGTCTATAACTATACTGATATCTACACACTGTACACTGTCAATAACCCACTCCTGTCTATAACTATACTGATATCCACACACTGTACACTGTCAATATCCCACTCCTGTCTATAACTATACTGATATCTACACACTGTACACTGTCAATAACCCACTCCTGTCTATAACTATACTGATATCCACACACTGTACACTGTCAATATCACACTCCTGTCTATAACTATACTGATATCTACACACTGTACACTGTCAATAACCCACTCCTGTCTATAACTATACTGATATCCACACACTGTACACTGTCAATATCCCACTACTGTCTATACCTCGACTGATATCTACACACTGTACACTGTCAATATCCCACTCCTGTCTATAACTCTACTGATATCTACACACTGTACACTGTCAATATCCCACTCCTGTCTATAACTATACTGATATCTACACACTGCACACTGTCAATATCCCACTCCTGTCAATAACTATACTGATATCTACACACCGTACACTGTCAATATCCCACTCCTGTCTATAACTATACTGATATCTACACACTGTACACTGTCAATATCCCACTCCTGTCTATAACTTTTCTGATATCTACACACTGTGCACTGTCAATATCCCACTCCTGTCTATAACTCTACTGATATCCACACACTGTACACTGTCAATATCCCACTCCTGTCTATAACTATCCTGATATCTTCACAATGTACACTGTCAATATCCCACTCCTGTCTATAACTATACTGATATCCACACACTGTACACTGTCAATATCCCACTCCTGTCTATAACTATCCTGATATCTTCACAATGTACACTGTCAATATCCCACTCCTGTCTATAACTATCCTGATATCTACACACTGTACACTGTCAATATCCCACTCCTGTCTATAACTATACTGATATCTACACACTGTACACTGTCAATATCCCACTCCTGTCTATAACTAAACTGATATCTACACACTGTACACTGTCAATATCCCACTCCTGTCTATAACTATACTGATATCCACACACTGCACACTGTCAATATCCCACTCCTGTCTATAACTATACTGATATCCACACACTGTACACTGTCAATATCCCACTCCTGTCTATAACTATACTGATATCTACACACTGTACACTGTCAATATCCCACTCCTGTCTATAACTAAACTGATATCCACACACTGTACACTGTCAATATCCCACTCCTGTCTATAACTATACTGATATCCACACACTGCACACTGTCAATATCCCACTCCTGTCTATAACTATACTGATATCTACACACTGTACACTGTCAATATCCCACTCCTGTCTATAACTATACTGATATCTACACATTGTACACTGTCAATATCCCACTCCTGTCTATAACTATACTGATATCCACACACTGTACACTGTCAATATCCCACTCCTGTCTATAACTATACTGATATCTACACACTGTACACTGTCAATATCCCACTCCTGTCTATAACTATACTGATATCCACACACTGCACACTGTCAATATCCCACTCCTGTCTATAACTATACTGATATCTACACACTGTACACTGTCAATATCCCACTCCTGTCTATAACTCTACTGATATCTACACATTGTACACTGTCAATATCCCACTCCTGTCTATAACTATACTGATATCCACACACTGTACACTGTCAATATCCCAATCCTGTCCATAACTATACTGATATCTACACACTGTACACTGTCAATATCCCACTCCTGTCTATAACTCTACTGATATCTACACACTGTACACTGTCAATATCCCACTCCTGTCTTTAACTCCACTGATATCCACACACTGTACACTGTCAATATCCCACTCCTGTCTATAACTATTCTGATATCTACACACTGTACACTGTCAATATCCCACTCCTGTCTATAACTATACTGATATCTACACACTGTACACTGTCAATATCCCACTCCTGTCTATAACTATACTGATATCTACACACTGTACACTGTCAATATCCCACTCCTGTCTATAACTAAACTGATATCCACACACTGTACACTGTCAATATCCCACTCCTGTCTATAACTATACTGATATCCACACACTGCACACTGTCAATATCCCACTCCTGTCTATAACTATACTGATATCTACACACTGTACACTGTCAATATCCCACTCCTGTCTATAACTATACTGATATATACACACCGTACACTGTCAATATCCCACTCCTGTCTATAACTATACTGATATCTACACACTGTACACTGTCAATATCCCACTCCTGTCTATAACTAAACTGATATCCAGACACTGTACACTGTCAATATCCCACTCCTGTCTATAACTATACTGATATCTACACACTGTACACTGTCAATATCCCACTCCTGTCTATAACTCTACTGATATCTACACACTGCACACTGTCAATATCCCTCTCCTGTCGATAACTATACTGATATCTACACACTGTACACTGTCAATATCCCACTCCTGTCTATAACTAAACTGATATCCACACACTGTACACTGTCAATATCCCACTGCTGTCTATAACTAAACTGATATCCACACACTGTACACTGTCAATATCCCACTCCTGTCTATAACTATACTGATATCTACACACTGTACACTGTCAATATCCCACTCCTGTCTATAACTATACTGATATCCACACACTGTACACTGTCAATATCCCACTCCTGTCTATAACTATACTGATATCTACACACTGTACACTGTCAATATCCCACTCCTGTCTATAACTCTACTGATATCTACACATTGTACACTGTCAATATCCCACTCCTGTCTATAACTATACTGATATCCACACACTGTACGCTGTCAATATCCCACTCCTGTCTATAACTATACTGATATCTACACACTGTACACTGTTAATATCCCACTCCTGTCTATAACTCTACTGATATCTACACACTGTACACTGTCAATATCCCACTCCTGTCTATAACTCTACTGATATCTAAACAATGTACACTGTCAATATCCCACTCCTGTCTATAACTATACTGATATCTACACACTGTACACTGTCAATATCCCACTCCTGTCTATAACTCTACTGATATCTACACACCATACACTGTCAATATCCCACTCCTGTCGATAACTATACTGATATCTACACACTGTACACTGTCAATATCCCACTCCTGTCTATAACAATACTGATATCTACACACTGTACACTGTCAATATCCCACTTCTGTCTATAACTCTACTGATATCCACACACTGTACACTGTCAATATCCCACTGCTGTCTCTAACTATACTGATATCTACACACTGTACACTGTCAATATCCCACTCCTGTCTATAACTATACTGATATCTACACACTGTACACTGTCAATATCCCACTCCTGTCTTTAACTCTACTGATATCCACACACTGAACACTGTCAATATCCCACTCCTGTCTATAACTATACTGATATCTACACACTGTACACTGTCAATATCCCACTCCTGTCTACAAATCTACTGATATCTGCACACTGGACACTGACAATATCCCACTCCTTTCTATAACTATACTGATATCTACACACTGTACACTGTCAATATCCCACTCCTGTGTACAAATCTACTGATATCTGCACACTGGACACTGACAATATCTAACTTCAGTGTATATCGCTACTGTGAGCCACTCACTCTCCTGTGTTAATATCGTACTCCTGCCTAGAAAATGACTGATTTCTACACAGTTTAAGTTATCAATATCCCACTCCTGTCTCTGTGTCTAATGAGAACGACACACGATGTGACAACAAGTGAAGGAGCATAAGGCAAATATCACACTTACCGCAGCCTTCAACACACTCTGCCACTGTACTGGGAAGCTACGTGTGAATGAAGGAGGTGGTACTTACCCAGCAGTGTTGTGTCGGTCGTACCAAGTGTAGTCACGGTGTGGGAATGTGTGTTACTAATCACGTCTTCATGAGGACTCTTATTCTCTGTCACTCCTGCGGGTGATCTTTCTGAAGATAGAGAGAAGAGTTAGGTGAGGTCAAGTTCATCTTCAGATAAGAATACCGATACTGGAGAAGGCCATTCGGCCTCTCTGGACAGTTCAATCAGATTGTTGGTAGTTTGTATCTCAACACCATTCACTCGCCTTTGCTTCATATCCATTGGAACACCTAAACAACAAAAACCCAGCATGTCAATCATCACAGCTCTCCCCATTTCCCAGCATCATCTCTAGGTTCAGATTCCCACTCCCCTTTGTGTGAAGAAGTGCTTCGTGACATCACTCCTGAACGGCCTGGCTCTGATTTTAAGGTTCTGCCCCCTTGTTCTGGAATCCCCCAACCCCACCAGAGGAAATAGTTTCTCTCTATCGACCCGATCGAATCCTTTAATCATCTTAAAGCCCCTCGATTCGATCACCCCCTTCATCTTCTACACTCAAGGGAATACAAGCCCATTCTGTGCAACCCGTCCTCGTAATTTAACCCTTTCAGCCCCAGGATCATTCTGGTAACACTGCACTGCACCCCGCCCCCGAGGACAGTATATCCTTCCTGAGGGGAGGGGCCAGAACTGAAAACAGTCACTTGACACAGGCTCTGAGCAGAGCTTAAAATATCAGAAGCATAACTTCCACAACTTTGCATTCCAGACCCATTAATATAAAGTCAAACAATAAAGTATAGTTAGATAGAGGGAAACACCCCATTGCTGTTAATAACTGTACTGATAGTTACACACTGTACACTGACAATATCCCACTCCTGTCAATAACAGTACTGATAGTTACACACTTTACACTGACAATATCCCACTCCTATTAATAACTGTACTGATAGTTACACACTGGACACTGTCAATATCCCACTCCTGTTAATAACTGTACTGATAGTTACACACTGTACACTGTCAATATCCCACTCCTGTCAATAACTGTACTGATAGTTACACACTGTACACTGTCAATATCCCACTCCTGTTAATATCTGTACTGATAGTTACACACTGTACACTGACAATATCACACTCCTGTTAATAAGTATACTGATAGTTACACACTGTACACTGACAATATCACACTCCTGTTAATAACTGTACTGATAGTTACACACTGTACACTGACAATATCACACTCCTGTTAATAACTGTACTGATAGTTACACACTGTACACTGACAATATCCCACTCCTGTTAATAACTGTACTGATAGTTACACACTGTACACTGACAATATCCCACTCCTGTTAATAACTGTACTGATAGTTACACACTGTACACTGACAATATCACACTCCTGTTAATAACAGTACTGATAGTTCCACACTGTACACTGACAATATCCCACTCCTGTTAATAACTGTACTGATAGTTACACACTGTACACTGACAATATCCCACGCCTGTTAATAACTGTACTGATAGTTACACACTGTACTCTGACAATATCCCACTCCTGTTAATAACTGTACTGATAGTTACACACTGTACACTGACAATATCCCACTTCTGTTAATAACTGTACTGATAGTTACACACTGTACACTGACAATATCCCACTCCTGTCAATAACAGTACTGATAGTTACACACTGGACACTGACAATATCCCACTCCTGTTAATAACTGTACTGATAGTTACACACTGGACACTGACAATATCCCACTCCTGTTAATAAGTGTACCGATAGTTACACACTGGACACTGTCAATATCCCACTCCTGTTAATAACTGTACTGATAGTTACACACTGTACACTGACAATATCCCACTCCTGTTAATAACTGTACTGATAGTTACACACTGGACACTGACAATATCCCACTCCTGTTAATAACTGTACTGATAGTTACACACTGGACACTGACAATATCCCACTCCTGTTAATAACTGTACTGATAGTTACACACTGTACACTGACAATATCCCACTCCTGTTAATAACTGTACTGATATTTAAACACTGTACACTGACAATATCCCACTCCTGTCAATAACTGTACTGATAGTTACACACTGTACACTGACAATATCCCACTCCTGTTAATAACTGTACTGATAGTTACACACTGTACACTGACAATATCCCACTCCTGTCAATAACTGTACTGATAGTTACACACTGTACACTGACAATATCCCACTCCTGTTAATAACTGTACTGATAGTTGCACACTGTACACTGTCAATATCCCACTCCTGTTAATAACTGTACTGAAAGTTACATGCTGTACACAGACAATATCCCACTCCTGTTAATAACTGTACTGATAGTTACACACTGTACACTGTCAATATCCCACTCCTGTTAATAACTGTACTGAAAGTTACACACTGTACACAGACAATATCCCACTCCTGTTAATAACTGTACTGATAGTTACATACTGTACACTGACAATATCCCACTCTTGTTAATAACTGTACTGATAGTTACACACTGTACACTGACAATATCACACTCCGGTTAATAACTGTACTGATAGTTACACACTGTACACTGACAATATCCCACTCCTGTCAATAACTGGACTGACGGTTACACACTCTACACTGTCAATATCCCACTCCTGTTAATAACTGTACTGATAGTTACACACTGTACACAGTCAATATCCCACTCCTGTTAATAACTATACTGATAGTTACACACTGTACACTGACAATATCCCACTCCTGTTAATAATTGTACTGATAGTTACACACTGTACACTGACAATATCCCACTCCTGTTAATAACTGTACTGATAGTTACAAACTGTACACCCACAATATCCCACACCTGTTAATAACTGTACTGATTTTTACAAACTGTACATTGGCAATATCCCACTGCTGTTAATAACTGTACTGATAGTTACACACTGTACACTGACAATATCCCACTCCTGTTAATAACTGTACTGATAGTTACAAACTGTGCACTGACAATATCCCACTCCTGTTAATAACTGTACTGATAGTTACACACTGTACACTGACAATATCCCACTCCTGTTAATAACTGTACTGATAGTTACACACTGTACACTGACAATATCCCACTCCTGTTAATAACTGTACTGATAGTTACAAACTGTACACTGACAATATCACACTCCTGTTAATAACTGTACTGATAGTTACACACTGTACACTGACAATATAACACTCCTGTTAATAACTGTACTGATAGTTACACACTGTACACTGACAATATCACACTCCTGTTAACAACTGTACTGATAGTTACACAATGTACACTGACAATATCCCACTCCTGTTAATAACTGTACTGATAGTTACAAACTGTACACTGACAATATCCCACTTCTGTTAATAACTGTACTGATAGTTACACACTGTACACTGACAATATCCCACTCCTGTCAATAACAGGACTGATAGTTACACACTGGACACTGACAATATCCCACTCCTGTTAATAACTGTACTGATAGTTACACACTGGACACTGACAATATCCCACTCCTGTCAATAACTGTACTGATAGTTACACACTGTACACTGACAATATCCCACTCCTGTTAATAACTGTACTGATAGTTACACACTGTACACTGTCAATATCCCACTCCTGTTAATAACTGTACTGATGGTTACACGCTTTACACAGACAATATCCCACTCCTGTTAATAACTGTACTGATAGTTACACACTGTACACTGACAATATCCCACTCCTGTTAATAACTGTACTGATTGTTACACACTGTACACTGACAATATCCCACTCCTGTTAATAACTGTACTGATAGTTACACACTGTACACTGACAATATCCCACTCCTGTCAATAACTGTACTGATAGTTACACACTGTACACTGACAATATCCCACTCCTGTTAATAACTGTACTGATAGTTACACACTGTACACTGACAATATCCCACTCCTGTCAATAACTGTACTGATAGTTACACACTGTACACTGACAATATCCCACTCCTGTTAATAACTGTACTGATAGTTACACACTGTACACTGTCAATATCCCACTCCTGTTAATAACTGTACTGATGGTTACACGCTGTACACTGACAATATCCCACTCTTGTTAATAACTGTACTGATAGTTACACACTGTACACTGACAATATCACACTCCGGTTAATAACTGTACTGATAGTTACACACTGTACACTGACAATATCCCACTCCTGTCAATAACTGGACTGACGGTTACACACTCTACACTGACAATATCCCACTCCTGTTAATAACTGTACTGATAGTTACACACTTTACACTGTCAATATCCCACTCCTGTTAATAACTATACTGATAGTTACACACTGTACACAGACAATATCCCTCTCCTGTTAATATCTGTACTGCTAGTTACACACTGTACACTGACAATATCCCACTCCTGTTAATAACTGTACTGATAGTTACACACTGTACACTGACAATATCCCACTCCTGTTAATAACTGTACTGATAGTTACAAACTGTACACCCACAATATCCCACACCTGTTAATAACTGTACTGATTTTTACAAACTGTACATTGGCAATATCCCACTGCTGTTAATAACTGTACTGATAGTTACACACTGTACACTGACAATATCCCACTCCTGTTAATAACTGTACTGATAGTTACAAACTGTACACTGACAATATCCCACTCCTGTTAATAACTGTACTGATAGTTACACACTGTACACTGACAATATCCCACTCCTGTTAATAACTGTACTGATAGTTACACACTGTACACTGACAATATCCCACTCCTGTTAATAACTGTACTGATAGTTACACACTGTACACTGACAATATCACACTCCTGTTAATAACTGTACTGATAGTTACACACTGTACACTGACAATATCACACTCCTGTTAATAACTGTACTGATAGTTACACACTGTACACTGACAATATCACACTCCTGTTAATAACTGTACTGATAGTTACACAATGTACACTGACAATATCCCACTCCTGTTAATAACTGTACTGATAGTTAGAAACTGTACACTGACAATATCACACTCCTGTTAATAACTGTACTGATAGTTACACACTGTACACTGTCAATATCCCACTCCTTTTAATAACTGTACTGATAGTTACACACTGTACACTGACAATATCCCACTCCTGTTAATAACTGTACTGATAGTTACACACTGTACACTGACAATATCCCACTCCTGTTAATAACTGTACTGATAGTTACATACTGGACACTGACAATATCCCACTCCTGTTAATAAGTGTACCGATAGTTACATACTGGACACTGACAATATCCCACTCCTGTTAATAACTGTACTGATAGTTACACACTGTACACTGACAATATCCCACTCCTGTTAATAACTGTACTGATAGTTACATACTGGACACTGACAATATCCCACTCCTGTTAATAACTGTACAGATAGTTACACACTGGACACTGACAATATCCCACTCCTGTTAATAACTGTACTGATTGTTACACACTGTACACTGACAATATCCCACTCCTGTTAATAACTGTACTGATAGTTACACACTGTACACTGACAATATCCCACTCCTGTCAATAACTGTACTGATAGTTACACACTGTACACTGACAATATCCCACTCCTGTTAATAACTGTACTGATAGTTACACACTGTACACTGACAATATCCCACTCCTGTCAATAACTGTACTGATAGTTACACACTGTACACTGACAATATCCCACTCCTGTTAATAACTGTACTGATAGTTACACACTGTACACTGTCAATATCCCACTCCTGTTAATAACTGTACTGATGGTTACACGCTGTACACAGACAATATCCCACTCCTGTTAATAACTGTACTGATAGTTACACACTGTACACTGTCAATATCCCACTCCTGTTAATAACTGTACTGAAAATTACACACTGTACACAGACAATATCCCACTCCTGTTAATAACTGTACTGATAGTTACATACTGTACACTGACAATATCCCACTCTTGTTAATAACTGTACTGATAGTTACACACTGTACACTGACAATATCACACTCCGGTTAATAACTGTACTGATAGTTACACACTGTACACTGACAATATCCCACTCCTGTCAATAACTGGACTGACGGTTACACACTCTACACTGACAATATCCCACTCCTGTTAATAACTGTACTGATAGTTACACACTTTACACTGTCAATATCCCACTCCTGTTAATAACTATACTGATAGTTACACACTGTACACAGACAATATCCCTCTCCTGTTAATATCTGTACTGCTAGTTACACACTGTACACTGACAATATCCCACTCCTGTTAATAACTGTACTGATAGTTACACACTGTACACTGACAATATCCCACTCCTGTTAATAACTGTACTGATAGTTACAAACTGTACACCCACAATATCCCACACCTGTTAATAACTGTACTGATTTTTACAAACTGTACATTGGCAATATCCCACTGCTGTTAATAACTGTACTGATAGTTACACACTGTACACTGACAATATCCCACTCCTGTTAATAACTGTACTGATAGTTACAAACTGTACACTGACAATATCCCACTCCTGTTAATAACTGTACTGATAGTTACACACTGTACACTGACAATATCCCACTCCTGTTAATAACTGTACTGATAGTTACACACTGTACACTGACAATATCCCACTCCTGTTAATAACTGTACTGATAGTTACACACTGTACACTGACAATATCACACTCCTGTTAATAACTGTACTGATAGTTACACACTGTACACTGACAATATCACACTCCTGTTAATAACTGTACTGATAGTTACACACTGTACACTGACAATATCACACTCCTGTTAATAACTGTACTGATAGTTACACAATGTACACTGACAATATCCCACTCCTGTTAATAACTGTACTGATAGTTAGAAACTGTACACTGACAATATCACACTCCTGTTAATAACTGTACTGATAGTTACACACTGTACACTGTCAATATCCCACTCCTTTTAATAACTGTACTGATAGTTACACACTGTACACTGACAATATCCCACTCCTGTTAATAACTGTACTGATAGTTACACACTGTACACTGACAATATCCCACTCCTGTTAATAACTGTAATGATAGTTACACACTGTACACTGACAATATCCCACTCCTGTTAATAACTGTACTGATAGTTACACACTGTACACTGACAATATCCCACTCCTGTTCATAACTGTACTGATAGTTACACACTGTACACTGACAATATCACACTCCTGTTAATAACAGTACTGATAGTTACACACTGTACACTGTCAATATCCCACTCCTGTTAATAACTGTACTGATAGTTACACACTGTACACTGACAATATCACACTCCGGTTAATAACTGTACTGATAGTTACACACTGGACACTGACAATATCACACTCCTGTTAATAACTGTACTGATAGTTACACACTGTACACTGACAATATCCCACTCCTGTTAATAACAGTACTGATAGTTACACACTGTACACTGACAATTTCCCACTCCTGTTAATAACTGTACTGATAGTTACACACTGTACACTGACAATATCCCACTCCTGTTAATAACTGTACTGATAGTTACACACTGTACTCTGACAATATCCCACTCCTGTTAATAACTGTACTGATAGTTACACACTGTACACAGACAATATCCCACTTCTGTTAATAACTGTACTGATAGTTACACACTGTACACTGACAATATCCCACTCCTGTCAATAACAGTACTGATAGTTACACACTGGACACTGACAATATCCCACTCCTGTTAATAACTGTACTGATAGTTACACACTGTACACTGACAATATCCCACTCCTGTTAATAAGTGTACCGATAGTTACACACTGGACACTGTCAATATCCCACTCCTGTTAATAACTGTACTGATAGTTACACACTGTACACTGACAATATCCCACTCCTGTTAATAACTGTACTGATAGTTACACACTGGACACTGACAATATCCCACTCCTGTTAATAACTGTACTGATAGTTACACACTGGACACTGACAATATCGCACTCCTGTTAATAACTGTGCTGATAGTTACACACTGTACACTGACAATATCCCACTCCTGTTAATAACTGTACTGATAGTTACACACTGTACACTGACAATATCCCACTCCTGTCAATAACTGTACTGATAGTTACACACTGTACACTGACAATATCCCACTCCTGTTAATAACTGTACTGATAGTTACACACTGTACACTGACAATATCCCACTCCTGTCAATAACTGTACTGATAGTTACACACTGTACACTGACAATATCCCACTCCTGTTAATAACTGTACTGATAGTTACACACTGTACACTGTCAATATCCCACTCCTGTTACTAAGTGTACTGAAAGTTACACGCTGTACACAGACAATATCCCACTCCTGTTAATAATTGTACTGATAGTTACACACTGGACACTGACAATATCCCACTCCTGTTAATAGCTGTACTGATAGTTACACACTGTACACTGACAATATCCCACTCCTGTTAATAACTGTACTGATTGTTACAAACTGTACACCCACAATATCCCACACCTGTTAATAACTGTACTGATTTTTACAAACTGTACATTGGCAATATCCCACTGCTGTTAATAACTGTACTGATAGTTACACACTGTACACTGACAATATCCCACTCCTGTTAATAACTGTACTGATAGTTACAAACTGTACACTGACAATATCCCACTCCTGTTAATAACTGTACTGATAGTTACACACTGTACACTGACAATATCCCACTCCTGTTAATAACTGTACTGATAGTTACACACTGTACACTGACAATATCCCACTCCTGTTAATAACTGTACTGATAGTTACAAACTGTACACTGACAGTATTACACTGCTGTTAATAACTGTACTGATAGTTACACACTGTACACTGACAATATCACACTCCTGTTAATAACTGTACTGATAGTTACACACTGTACACTGACAATATCACACTCCTGTTAATAACTGTACTGATAGTTACACAATGTACACTGACAATATCCCACTCCTGTTAATAACTGTACTGATGGTTACAAACTGTACACTGACAATATCACACTCCTGTTAATAACTGTACTGATAGTTACACACTGTACACTGTCAATATCCCACTCCTGTTAATAACTGTACTGATAGTTACACACTGTACACTGACAATATCCCACTCCTGTTAATAACTGTACTGATAGTTACACACATTACACTGACAATATCCCACTCCTGTTAATAACTGTACTGATAGTTACACACTGTACACTGACAATATCCCACTCCTGTTCATAGCTGTACTGATAGTTACACACTGTACACTGACAATATCACACTCCTGTTAATAACAGTACTGATAGTTACACACTGTACACTGACAATTTCCCACTCCTGTCAATAACTGTACTGATAGTTACACACTGGACACTGACAATATCACACTCCTGTTAATAACTGTACTGATAGTTACACACTGTACACTGACAATATCCCACTCCTGTTAATAACTGTACTGATAGTTACACACTGTACACTGACAATATCCCACTCCTGTCAATAACTGTACTGATAGTTACACACTGTACACTGACAATATCCCACTCCTGTTAATAACTGTACTGATAGTTACACACTGTACACTGACAATATCCCACTCCTGTCAATAACTGTACTGATAGTTACACACTGTACACTGTCAATATCCCACTCCGGTTAATAACTATACTGATAGTTACACACTGTCCACTGAAAATATCCCACTCCTGTTAATAACTGTACTGATAGTTACAAACTGTACACTGACAATATCCCACTCCTGTTAATAACTGTACTGATAGTTACACACTGTACACTGACAATATCCCACTCCTGTTAATAACTGTACTGATAGTTACAAACTGTACACTGACAATATCCCACTCCTGTTAATAACTGTACTGATAGTTACACAATGTACACTGACAATATCCCACTCCTGTTAATAACTGTACTGATAGTTACACACTGTACACTGTCAATATCCCACTCCTGTCTATAACCATACTGATATCTACACACTGTAAACTGACAATATCCCACTCCTGTCTATAACTGTACTGATATCCACACACTGTACACTGTCAATATCCCACTCCTGTCTGTAACTATACTGATATCTACACACCGTACAATCTCAATATCCCTCTCCTGTCTATAACTATACTGATATCCACACACTGTGCACTGTCAATATCCCACTCCTTTCTATAACTATACTGATATCCACACACTGTACACTGTCAATATCCCACTCCTGTCCATAACTATACTGATATCCACACACTGTGCACTGTCAATATCCCACTCCTTTCTATAACTATACTGATATCTACACCCTGTACACTGTCAATATCCCACTCCTGTCCATAACTATACTGATATCTACCCACTGTACACTGTCAATATCCCACTCCTGTCTATAACTATACTGATATCCACACACTGTACACTGTCAATATCCCAAACCTGTCTATAACTATACTGATATCCACACACTGTACACTGTCAATATCCCACTCCTGTCTATAACTATACTGATATCCACACACTGTACACTGTCAATATCCCAAACCTGTCTATAACTCTACTGATATCTACACACTGCACACTGTCAATATCCCACTCCTGTCGATAACTCTACTGATATCTACACCCTGTACACTGTCAATATCCCACTCCTGTCTATAACTATACTGATATCTACACCCTGTACACTGTCAATATCCCACTCCTGTCTATAACTCTACTGATATCTACACACTGCACACTGTCAATATCCCACTGCTGTCTATAACTATACTGATATCTACACACTGTACACTGTCAATATCCCACTCCTGTCTCTAACTATACTGATATCTACACACTGTGCTCACTCAATATCCCACTCCTGTCTATAACTATACTGATATCCACACACTGTACCCTGACAATATCCCACTCCTGTCGCTAACTCGACTGATATCCACACACTGCACACTGTCAATATCCCACTCCTGTCTATAACTATACTGATATCTGCACACTGTACACTGTCAATACCCCACTCCTGTCTATAACTATACTGATATCCACACACCGTACACTGTCAATATCCCACTCCTGTCTATAACTATACTGATATCTACACACTGTACACTGTCAATATCCCACTCCTGTCTATAACTATACTGATATCTACACACTGTACACTGTCAATAACCCACTCCTGTCTATAACTATACTGATATCTACACACTGTACACTGTCAATAACCCACTCCTGTCTATAACTATACTGATATCTACACACTGTACACTGTCAATATCCCACTCCTGTCTATAACTATACTGATATCCACACACTGCACACTGTCAATATCCCACTCCTGTCTATAACTATACTGATATCTACACACTGTACACTGTCAATATCCCACTCCTGTCTATAACTATACTGATATCCACACACTGCACACTGTCAATATCCCACTCCTGTCTATAACTATACTGATATCTACACACTGTACACTGTCAATATCCCACTCCTGTCTATAACTATACTGATATCTACACACTGTACACTGTCAATATCCCACTCCTGTCTATAACTCTACTGATATCTACACCCTGTACACTGTCAATATCCCACTCCTGTCTATAACTATACTGATATCCACACACTGTACACTGTCAATATCCCACTCCTGTTTATAACTATACTGATGTCTACACACTGCACACTGTCAATATCCCACTCCTGTCTATAACTATACTGATATCTACACCCTGTACACTGTCAATATCCCACTCCTGTCTATAACTATACTGATATCTACACCCTGTACACTGTCAATATCCCACTCCTGTCTATAACTATACTGATATCTACACACTGTACACTGTCAATATCCCACTCCTGTCTCTAACTATACTGATATCCACACACTGTACACTGTCAATATCCCACTCCTGTCTATAACTATACTGATATCTACACCCTGTACACTGTCAATAACCCACTCCTGTCTATAACTATACTGATATCCACACACTGTACACTGACAATATCCCACTCCTGTCTATAACTATACTGATATCTACACACTGTACAATGTCAATATCCCACTCCTGTCTATAGCTCTACTGATATCTACACACTGTACACTGTCAATAACCCACTCCTGTCTATAACTATACTGATATCTACACCCTGTACACTGTCAATATCCCACTCCTGTCTATAACTATACTGATATCTACACACTGTACACTGTCAATATCCCACTCCTGTCTATAACTATACTGATATCCACACACTGCACACTGTCAATATCCCACTCCTGTCTATAACTCTACTGATATCTACACCCTGTACACTGTCAATATCCCACTCCTGTCTATAACTATACTGATATCTACACACTGTACACTGTCAATATCCCACTCCTGTCTATAACTATACTGATATCTACACCCTGTACACTGTCAATATCCCACTCCTGTCTATAACTATACTGATATCTACACACTGTACACTGTCAATAACCCACTCCTGTCTATAACTATACTGATATCTACACACTGTACACTGTCAATATCCCACTCCTGTCTATAACTATACTGATATCTACACACTGTACACTGTCAATATCCCACTCCTGTCTATAACTATACTGATATCTACACACTGTACACTGTCAATAACCCACTCCTGTCTATAACTATACTGATATCTACACACTGTACAATGTCAATATCCCACTCCTGTCTATAACTATACTGATATCTACACACTGTACACTGTCAATAACCCACTCCTGTCTATAACTATACTGATATCTACACACTGTACACTGTCAATATCCCACTCCTGTCTATAACTATACTGATATCTACACACTGCACACTGTCAATATCCCACTCCTGTCTATAACTATACTGATATCTACACCCTGTACACTGTCAATATCCCACTCCTGTCTATAACTATACTGATATCTACACCCTGTACACTGTCAATATCCCACTCCTGTCTCTAACTATACTGATATCTACACACTGTACACTGTCAATATCCCACTCCTGTCTATAACTCTACTGATATCTACACACTGTACACTGTCAATAACCCACTCCTGTCTATAACTATACTGATATCTACACACTGTACACTGTCAATATCCCACTCCTGTCTATAACTATACTGATATCTACACACTGTACACTGTCAATATCCCACTCCTGTCTATAACTATACTGATATCTACACACTGTACACTGTCAATATCCCACTCCTGTCTATAACTATACTGATATCTACACACTGTACACTGTCAATATCCCACTCCTGTCTATAACTCTACTGATATCTACACACTGTACACTGTCAATAACCCACTCCTGTCTATAACTATACTGATATCTACACACTGTACACTGTCAATAACCCACTCCTGTCTATAACTATACTGATATCTACACACTGTACACTGTCAATATCCCACTCCTGTCTATAACTATACTGATATCTACACACTGTACACTGTCAATATCCCACTCCTGTCTATAACTATACTGATATCTACACACTGTACACTGTCAATATCCCACTCCTGTCTATAACTATACTGATATCTACACACTGTACACTGTCAATATCCCACTCAGTCTATAACTATACTGATATCTACACACTGCACACTGTCAATATCCCACTCCTGTCTATAACTATACTGATATCTACACACTGTACACTGTCAATAAACCACTCCTGTCTATAACTATACTGATATCTACACACTGTACACTGTCAATATCCCACTCCTGTCTATAACTATACTGATATCTACACACTGTACACTGTCAGTATCCCACTCCTGTCTATAACTATACTGATATCTACACACTGTACGCTGTCAATATCCCACTCCTGTCTATAACTATACTGATATCTACACAATGCACACTGTCAATATCCCACTCCTGTCTATAACTATACTGATATCTACACACTGTACACTGTCAATAACCCACTCCTGTCTATAACTATACTGATATCTACACACTGTACACTGTCAATAACCCACTCCTGTCTATAACTATACTGATATCTACACACTGTACACTGTCAATATCCCACTCCTGTCTATAACTATACTGATATCTACACACTGTACACTGTCAATATCCCACTCCTGTCTCTAACTATACTGATATCCACACACTGTACACTGTCAATAACCCACTCCTGTCTATAACTATACTGATATCTACACACTGTACGCTGTCAATATCCCACTCCTGTCTATAACTATACTGATATCTACACACTGTACACTGTCAATATCCCACTCCTGTCTATAACTCTACTGATATCTACACACTGTACGCTGTCAATATCCCACTCCTGTCTATAACTATACTGATATCTACACACTGCACACTGTCAATATCCCACTCCTGTCTATAACTATACTGATATCTACACACTGTACACTGTCAATATCCCACTCCTGTCTATAACTATACTGATATCTACACACTGTACGCTGTCAATATCCCACTCCTGTCTATAACTATACTGATATCTACACACTGTACACTGTCAATATCCCACTCCTGTCTATAAATCTACTGATATCTACACACTGTACGCTGTCAATATCCCACTCCTGTCTATAACTATACTGATATCTACACACTGCACACTGTCAATATCCCACTCCTGTCTATAACTATACTGATATCTACACACTGTACGCTGTCAATAAACCACTCCTGTCTATAACTATACTGATATCTACACACTGTACACTGTCAATATCCCACTCCTGTCTATAACTATACTGATATCTACACACTGTACACTGTCAATATCCCACTCCTGTCTATAACTATACTGATATCTACACACTGTACGCTGTCAATATCCCACTCCTGTCTATAACTATACTGATATCTACACAATGCACACTGTCAATATCCCACTCCTGTCTATAACTATACTGATATCTACACACTGTACACTGTCAATAACCCACTCCTGTCTATAACTATACTGATATCTACACACTGTACACTGTCAATATCCCACTCCTGTCTATAACTATACTGATATCTACACACTGTACACTGTCAATATCCCACTCCTGTCTCTAACTATACTGATATCCACACACTGTACACTGTCAATATCCCACTCCTGTCTATAACTATACAGATATCTACACACTGTACACTGTCAATATCCCACTCCTGTCTATAACTATACTGATATCTACACACTGTACACTGTCAATATCCCACTCCTGTCTATAACTATACTGATATCTACACACTGTACACTGTCAATATCCCACTCCTGTCTATAACTATACTGATATCTACACCCTGTACACTGTCAATATCCCACTCCTGTCTATAACTATACTGATATCCACACACTGTACACTGTCAATATCCCACTCCTGTCTATAACTATACTGATATCTACACACTGCACAATGTCAATATCCCACTCCTGTCTATAACTATACTGATATCTACACACTGTACACTGTCAATATCCCACTCCTGTCTATAACTATACTGATATCTACACCCTGTACACTGTCAATATCCCACTCCTGTCTATAACTCTACTGATATCTACACACTGCACAATGTCAATATCCCACTCCTGTCTATAACTATACTGATATCTACACACTGTACACTGTCAATATCCCACTCCTGTCTATAACTATACTGATATCTACACACTGCACACTGTCAATATCCCACTCCTGTCTATAACTATACTGATATCTACACACTCTGTACACTGTCAATATCCCACTCCTGTCTATAACTATACTGATATCTACACCCTGTACACTGTCAATATCCCACTCCTGTCTATAACTATACTGATATCTACACACTGTACACTGTCAATATCCCACTCCTGTCTATAACTATACTGATATCTACACCCTGTACACTGTCAATATCCCACTCCTGTCTATAACTATACTGATATCTACACACTGTACGCTGTCAATATCCCACTCCTGTCTATAACTATACTGATATCTACACACTGTACACTGTCAATATCCCACTCCTGTCTATAACTATACTGATATCTACACACTGTACACTGTCAATAACCCACTCCTGTCTATAACTATACTGATATCTACACACTGTACACTGTCAATAACCCACTCCTGTCTATAACTCTACTGATATCTACACACTGTACACTGTCAATATCCCACTCCTGTCTCTAACTATACTGATATCCACACACTGTACACTGTCAATATCCCACTCCTGTCTATAACTATACTGATATCTACACCCTGTACACTGTCAATATCCCACTCCTGTCTATAACTATACTGATATCTACACACTGTACACTGTCAATATCCCACTCCTGTCTCTAACTATACTGATATCTACACCCTGTACACTGTCAATATCCCACTCCTGTCTATAACTATACTGATATCTGCACACTGTACACTGTCAATAACCCACTCCTGTCTATAACTATACTGATATCTACACACCGTACACTGTCAATATCCCACTCCTGTCTATAACTATACTGATATCTACACCCTGTACACTGTCAATATCCCACTCCTGTCTATAACTATACTGATATCTACACACTGTACACTGTCAATATCCCACTCCTGTCTCTAACTATACTGATATCCACACACTGTACACTGTCAATATCCCACTCCTGTCTATAACTATACTGATATCTACACCCTGTACACTGTCAATAACCCACTCCTGTCTATAACTATACTGATATCCACACACTGTACACTGACAATATCCCACTCCTGTCTATAACTATACTGATATCTACACACTGTACAATGTCAATATCCCACTCCTGTCTATAGCTCTACTGATATCTACACACTGTACACTGTCAATAACCCACTCCTGTCTATAACTATACTGATATCTACACCCTGTACACTGTCAATATCCCACTCCTGTCTATAACTATACTGATATCTACACACTGTACACTGTCAATATCCCACTCCTGTCTATAACTATACTGATATCCACACACTGCACACTGTCAATATCCCACTCCTGTCTATAACTCTACTGATATCTACACCCTGTACACTGTCAATATCCCACTCCTGTCTATAACTATACTGATATCTACACACTGCACACTGTCAATATCCCACTCCTGTCTTTAACTCTACTGATATCCACACACTGTACACTGTCAATATCCCACTCCTGTCTATAACTATACTGATATCTACACACTGCACACTGTCAATATCCCACTCCTGTCTTTAACTCTACTGATATCCACACACTGTACACTGTCAATATCCCACTCCTGTCTATAACTATACTGATATCTACACCCTGTACACTGTCAATATCCCACTCCTGTCTATAACTATACTGATATCTACACCCTGTACACTGTCAATATCCCACTCCTGTCTATAACTATACTGACATCTACACCCTGTACACTGTCAATATCCCTCTCCTGTCTATAACTATACTGATATCTACACACTGTACACTGTCAATATCCCACTCCTGTCTATAACTATACTGATATCTACACCCTGTACACTGTCAATATCCCTCTCCTGTCTATAACTATACTGATATCTACACCCTGTACACTGTCAATATCCCACTCCTGTCTATAACTATACTGATATCTACACCCTGTACACTGTCAATATCCCTCTCCTGTCTATAACTATACTGATATCTACACACTGTACACTGTCAATATCCCACTCCTGTCTATAACTATACTGATATCTACACCCTGTACACTGTCAATATCCCTCTCCTGTCTATAACTATACTGATATCTACACACTGTACACTGTCAATATCCCACTCCTGTCTATAACTATACTGATATCTACACACTGTACACTGTCAATATCCCACTCCTGTCTATAACTATACTGATATCTACACACTGTACACTGTCAATATCCCACTCCTGTCTATAACTATACTGATATCTACACACTGTACACTGTCAATATCCCACTCCTGTCTATAACTATACTGATATCCACACACTGCACACTGTCAATATCCCACTCCTGTCTATAACTATACTGATATCTACACACTGTACACTGTCAATATCCCACTCCTGTCTATAACTATACTGATATCCACACACTGCACACTGTCAATATCCCACTCCTGTCTATAACTTTACTGATATCTACACACTGTACACTGTCAATATCCCACTCCTGTCTATAACTATACTGATATCTACACACTGTACACTGTCAATATCCCACTCCTGTCTATAACTCTACTGATATCTACACCCTGTACACTGTCAATATCCCACTCCTGTCTATAACTATACTGATATCCATACACTGTACACTGTCAATATCCCACTCCTGTTTATAACTATACTGATGTCTACACACTGCACACTGTCAATATCCCACTCCTGTCTATAACTATACTGATATCTACACCCTGTACACTGTCAATATCCCACTCCTGTCTATAACTATACTGATATCTACACCCTGTACACTGTCAATATCCCACTCCTGTCTATAACTATACTGATATCTACACACTGCACACTGTCAATATCCCACTCCTGTCGATAACTCTACTGATATCTACACACTGCACACTGTCAATATCCCACTCCTGTCTATAACTCTACTGATATCTACACACTGTACACTGTCAATATCCCACTCCTGTCTATAACTATACTGATATCTACACCCTGTACACTGTCAATATCCCACTCCTGTCTATAACTATACTGATATCTACACACTGTACACTGTCAATAACCCACTCCTGTCTATAACTATACTGATATCTACACACTGTACACTGTCAATATCCCACTCCTGTCTATAACTATACTGATATCTACACACTGTACACTGTCAATATCCCACTCCTGTCTATAACTATACTGATATCTACACACTGTACACTGTCAATAACCCACTCCTGTCTATAACTATACTGATATCTACACACTGTACAATGTCAATATCCCACTCCTGTCTATAACTATACTGATATCTACACACTGTACACTGTCAATAACCCACTCCTGTCTATAACTATACTGATATCTACATACTGTACACTGTCAATATCCCACTCCTGTCTATAACTATACTGATATCTACACACTGCACACTGTCAATATCCCACTCCTGTCTATAACTATACTGATATCTACACCCTGTACACTGTCAATATCCCACTCCTATCTATAACTATACTGATATCTACACCCTGTACACTGTCAATATCCCACTCCTGTCTCTAACTATACTGATATCTACACACTGTACACTGTCAATATCCCACTCCTGTCTATAACTCTACTGATATCTACACACTGTACACTGTCAATAACCCACTCCTGTCTATAACTATACTGATATCTACACACTGTACACTGTCAATATCCCACTCCTGTCTATAACTATACTGATATCTACAGACTGTACACTGTCAATATCCCACTCCTGTCTATAACTATACTGATATCTACACACTGTACACTGTCAATATCCCACTCCTGTCTATAACTATACTGATATCTACACACTGTACACTGTCAATATCCCACTCCTGTCTATAACTCTACTGATATCTACACACTGTACACTGTCAATAACCCACTCCTGTCTATAACTATACTGATATCTACACACTGTACACTGTCAATAACCCACTCCTGTCTATAACTATACTGATATCTACACACTGTACACTGTCAATATCCCACTCCTGTCTATAACTATACTGATATCTACACACTGTACACTGTCAATATCCCACTCCTGTCTATAACTATACTGATATCTACACACTGTACACTGTCAATATCCCACTCCTGTCTATAACTATACTGATATCTACACACTGTACACTGTCAATATCCCACTCCTGTCTATAACTATACTGATATCTACACACTGTACACTGTCAATATCCCACTCCTGTCTATAACTATACTGATATCTACACACTGTACGCTGTCAATATCCCACTCCTGTCTATAACTATACTGATATCTACACACTGTACACTGTCAATATCCCACTCCTGTCTATAACTATACTGATATCTACACACTGTACGCTGTCAATATCCCACTCCTGTCTATAACTATACTGATATCTACACACTGCACACTGTCAATATCCCACTCCTGTCTATAACTATACTGATATCTACACACTGTACACTGTCAATAAACCACTCCTGTCTATAACTATACTGATATCTACACACTGTACACTGTCAATATCCCACTCCTGTCTATAACTATACTGATATCTACACACTGTACACTGTCAATATCCCACTCCTGTCTATAACTATACTGATATCTACACACTGTACGCTGTCAATATCCCACTCCTGTCTATAACTATACTGATATCTACACAATGCACACTGTCAATATCCCACTCCTGTCTATAACTATACTGATATCTACACACTGTACACTGTCAATAACCCACTCCTGTCTATAACTATACTGATATCTACACACTGTACACTGTCAATAACCCACTCCTGTCTATAACTATACTGATATCTACACACTGTACACTGTCAATATCCCACTCCTGTCTATAACTATACTGATATCTACACACTGTACACTGTCAATATCCCACTCCTGTCTCTAACTATACTGATATCCACACACTGTACACTGTCAATATCCCACTCCTGTCTATAACTATACTGATATCTACACACTGTACGCTGTCAATATCCCACTCCTGTCTATAACTATACTGATATCTACACACTGTACACTGTCAATATCCCACTCCTGTCTATAACTCTACTGATATCTACACACTGTACGCTGTCAATATCCCACTCCTGTCTATAACTATACTGATATCTACACACTGCACACTGTCAATATCCCACTCCTGTCTATAACTATACTGATATCTACACACTGTACACTGTCAATATCCCACTCCTGTCTATAACTATACTGATATCTACACACTGTACGCTGTCAATATCCCACTCCTGTCTATAACTATACTGATATCTACACACTGTACACTGTCAATATCCCACTCCTGTCTATAAATCTACTGATATCTACACACTGTACGCTGTCAATATCCCACTCCTGTCTATAACTATACTGATATCTACACACTGCACACTGTCAATATCCCACTCCTGTCTATAACTATACTGATATCTACACACTGTACACTGTCAATAAACCACTCCTGTCTATAACTATACTGATATCTACACACTGTACACTGTCAATATCCCACTCCTGTCTATAACTATACTGATATCTACACACTGTACACTGTCAATATCCCACTCCTGTCTATAACTATACTGATATCTACACACTGTACGCTGTCAATATCCCACTCCTGTCTATAACTATACTGATATCTACACAATGCACACTGTCAATATCCCACTCCTGTCTATAACTATACTGATATCTACACACTGTACACTGTCAATAACCCACTCCTGTCTATAACTATACTGATATCTACACACTGTACACTGTCAATATCCCACTCCTGTCTATAACTATACTGATATCTACACACTGTACACTGTCAATATCCCACTCCTGTCTCTAACTATACTGATATCCACACACTGTACACTGTCAATATCCCACTCCTGTCTATAACTATACAGATATCTACACACTGTACACTGTCAATATCCCACTCCTGTCTATAACTATACTGATATCTACACACTGTACACTGTCAATATCCCACTCCTGTCTATAACTATACTGATATCTACACACTGTACACTGTCAATATCCCACTCCTGTCTATAACTATACTGATATCTACACCCTGTACACTGTCAATATCCCACTCCTGTCTATAACTATACTGATATCCACACACTGTACACTGTCAATATCCCACTCCTGTCTATAACTATACTGATATCTACACACTGCACAATGTCAATATCCCACTCCTGTCTATAACTATACTGATATCTACACACTGTACACTGTCAATATCCCACTCCTGTCTATAACTATACTGATATCTACACCCTGTACACTGTCAATATCCCACTCCTGTCTATAACTATACTGATATCTACACACTGCACAATGTCAATATCCCACTCCTGTCTATAACTATACTGATATCTACACACTGTACACTGTCAATATCCCACTCCTGTCTATAACTATACTGATATCTACACACTGCACACTGTCAATATCCCACTCCTGTCTATAACTATACTGATATCTACACACTCTGTACACTGTCAATATCCCACTCCTGTCTATAACTATACTGATATCTACACCCTGTACACTGTCAATATCCCACTCCTGTCTATAACTATACTGATATCTACACACTGTACACTGTCAATATCCCACTCCTGTCTATAACTATACTGATATCTACACCCTGTACACTGTCAATATCCCACTCCTGTCTATAACTATACTGATATCTACACACTGTACGCTGTCAATATCCCACTCCTGTCTATAACTATACTGATATCTACACACTGTACACTGTCAATATCCCACTCCTGTCTATAACTATACTGATATCTACACACTGTACACTGTCAATAACCCACTCCTGTCTATAACTATACTGATATCTACACACTGTACACTGTCAATAACCCCCTCCTGTCGATAACTCTACTGATATCTACACACTGTACACTGTCAATATCCCACTCCTGTCTCTAACTATACTGATATCCACACACTGTACACTGTCAATATCCCACTCCTGTCTATAACTATACTGATATCTACACCCTGTACACTGTCAATATCCCACTCCTGTCTATAACTATACTGATATCTACACACTGTACACTGTCAATATCCCACTCCTGTCTCTAACTATACTGATATCTACACCCTGTACACTGTCAATATCCCACTCCTGTCTATAACTATACTGATATCTGCACACTGTACACTGTCAATAACCCACTCCTGTCTATAACTATACTGATATCTACACACCGTACACTGTCAATATCCCACTCCTGTCTATAACTATACTGATATCTACACCCTGTACACTGTCAATATCCCACTCCTGTCTATAACTATACTGATATCTACACACTGTACACTGTCAATATCCCACTCCTGTCTCTAACTATACTGATATCCACACACTGTACACTGACAATATCCCACTCCTGTCTATAACTATACTGATATCTACACACTGTACAATGTCAATATCCCACTCCTGTCTATAACTCTACTGATATCTACACACTGTACACTGTCAATAACCCACTCCTGTCTATAACTATACTGATATCTACACCCTGTACACTGTCAATATCCCACTCCTGTCTATAACTATACTGATATCTACACACTGTACACTGTCAATATCCCACTCCTGTCTATAACTATACTGATATCCACACACTGCACACTGTCAATATCCCACTCCTGTCTATAACTCTACTGATATCTACACCGTGTACACTGTCAATATCCCACTCCTGTCTATAACTATACTGATATCTACACACTGCACACTGTCAATATCCCACTCCTGTCTTTAACTCTACTGATATCCACACACTGTACACTGTCAATATCCCACTCCTGTCTATAACTATACTGATATCTACACACTGCACACTGTCAATATCCCACTCCTGTCTTTAACTCTACTGATATCCACACACTGTACACTGTCAATATCCCACTCCTGTCTATAACTATACTGATATCTACACCCTGTACACTGTCAATATCCCACTCCTGTCTATAACTATACTGATATCTACACCCTGTACACTGTCAATATCCCACTCCTGTCTATAACTATACTGACATCTACACCCTGTACACTGTCAATATCCCTCTCCTGTCTATAACTATACTGATATCTACACACTGTACACTGTCAATATCCCACTCCTGTCTATAACTATACTGATATCTACACCCTGTACACTGTCAATATCCCTCTCCTGTCTATAACTATACTGATATCTACACCCTGTACACTGTCAATATCCCACTCCTGTCTATAACTATACTGATATCTACACCCTGTACACTGTCAATATCCCTCTCCTGTCTATAACTATACTGATATCTACACACTGTACACTGTCAATATCCCACTCCTGTCTATAACTATACTGATATCTACACCCTGTACACTGTCAATATCCCTCTCCTGTCTATAACTATACTGATATCTACACACTGTACACTGTCAATATCCCACTCCTGTCTATAACTATACTGATATCTACACACTGTACACTGTCAATATCCCACTCCTGTCTATAACTATACTGATATCTACACACTGTACACTGTCAATATCCCACTCCTGTCTATAACTATACTGATATCTACACACTGTACACTGTCAATATCCCACTCCTGTCTATAACTATACTGATATCTACACACTGTACACTGTCAATATCCCACTCCTGTCTATAACTATACTGATATCTACACACTGTACACTGTCAATATCCCACTCCTGTCTCTAACTATACTGATATCCACACACTGTACACTGTCAATATCCCACTCCTGTCTATAACTATACTGATATCTACACACTGTACACTGTCAATATCCCACTCCTGTCTATAACTATACTGATATCTACACACTGTACACTGTCAATATCCCACTCCTGTCTATAACTCTACTGATATCCACACACTGTACAATGTCAATATCCCACTCCTGTCTATAACTATACTGATATCTACACACTGTACACTGTCAATATCCCACTCCTGTCTATAACTATACTGATATCTACACACTGTACACTGTCAATATCCCACTCCTGTCTATAACTCTACTGATATCTACACACCGTGCACTGTCAATATCCCACTCCTGTCTATAACTATACTGATATCCACACACTGCACACTGTCAATATCCCACTCCTGTCTCTAACTATACTGATATCCACACACTGTACACTGTCAATATCCCACTCCTGTCTATAACTATACTGATATCCACACACTGCACACTGTCAATATCCCACTCCTGTCTCTAACTATACTGATATCCACACACTGTACACTGTCAATATCCCACTCCTGTCTATAACTATACTGATATCCACACACTGTACACTGTCAATATCCCACTCCTGTCTATAACTATACTGATATCTACACACTGTACACTGTCAATATCCCACTCCTGTCTATAACTATACTGATATCTACACACTGTACACTGTCAATATCCCACTCCTGTCTATAACTATACTGATATCTACACACTGTACACTGTCAATATCCCACTCCTGTCTATAACTATACTGATATCTACACACCGTACACTGTCAATATCCCACTCCTGTCTATAACTATACTGATATCTACACACTGTACACTGTCAATATCCCACTCCTGTCTATAACTATACTGATATCCACACACTGCACACTGTCAATATCCCACTCCTGTCTATAACTCTACTGATATCTACACCCTGTACACTGTCAATATCCCACTCCTGTCTATAACTATACTGATATCTACACACTGCACACTGTCAATATCCCACTCCTGTCTTTAACTCTACTGATATCCACACACTGTACACTGTCAATATCCCACTCCTGTCTATAACTATACTGATATCTACACACTGCACACTGTCAATATCCCACTCCTGTCTTTAACTCTACTGATATCCACACACTGTACACTGTCAATATCCCACTCCTGTCTATAACTATACTGATATCTACACCCTGTACACTGTCAATATCCCACTCCTGTCTATAACTATACTGATATCTACACCCTGTACACTGTCAATATCCCACTCCTGTCTATAACTATACTGACATCTACACCCTGTACACTGTCAATATCCCTCTCCTGTCTATAACTATACTGATATCTACACACTGTACACTGTCAATATCCCACTCCTGTCTATAACTATACTGATATCTACACCCTGTACACTGTCAATATCCCTCTCCTGTCTATAACTATACTGATATCTACACCCTGTACACTGTCAATATCCCACTCCTGTCTATAACTATACTGATATCTACACCCTGTACACTGTCAATATCCCTCTCCTGTCTATAACTATACTGATATCTACACACTGTACACTGTCAATATCCCACTCCTGTCTATAACTATACTGATATCTACACCCTGTACACTGTCAATATCCCTCTCCTGTCTATAACTATACTGATATCTACACACTGTACACTGTCAATATCCCACTCCTGTCTATAACTATACTGATATCTACACACTGTACACTGTCAATATCCCACTCCTGTCTATAACTATACTGATATCTACACACTGTACACTGTCAATATCCCACTCCTGTCTATAACTATACTGATATCTACACACTGTACACTGTCAATATCCCACTCCTGTCTATAACTATACTGATATCTACACACTGTACACTGTCAATATCCCACTCCTGTCTATAACTATACTGATATCTACACACTGTACACTGTCAATATCCCACTCCTGTCTCTAACTATACTGATATCCACACACTGTACACTGTCAATATCCCACTCCTGTCTATAACTATACTGATATCTACACTCTGTACACTGTCAATATCCCACTCCTGTCTATAACTATACTGATATCTACACACTGTACACTGTCAATATCCCACTCCTGTCTATAACTCTACTGATATCCACACACTGTACAATGTCAATATCCCACTCCTGTCTATAACTATACTGATATCTACACACTGTACACTGTCAATATCCCACTCCTGTCTATAACTATACTGATATCTACACACTGTACACTGTCAATATCCCACTCCTGTCTATAACTCTACTGATATCTACACACCGTGCACTGTCAATATCCCACTCCTGTCTATAACTATACTGATATCCACACACTGCACACTGTCAATATCCCACTCCTGTCTCTAACTATACTGATATCCACACACTGTACACTGTCAATATCCCACTCCTGTCTATAACTATACTGATATCCACACACTGCACACTGTCAATATCCCACTCCTGTCTCTAACTATACTGATATCCACACACTGTACACTGTCAATATCCCACTCCTGTCTATAACTATACTGATATCCACACACTGTACACTGTCAATATCCCACTCCTGTCTATAACTATACTGATATCTACACACTGTACACTGTCAATATCCCACTCCTGTCTATAACTATACTGATATCTACACACTGTACACTGTCAATATCCCACTCCTGTCTATAACTATACTGATATCTACACACTGTACACTGTCAATATCCCACTCCTGTCTATAACTATACTGATATCTACACACCGTACACTGTCAATATCCCACTCCTGTCTATAACTATACTGATATCTACACACTGTACACTGTCAATATCCCACTCCTGTCTATAACTATACTGATATCTACACACTGTACACTGTCAATAACCCACTCCTGTCTATAACTATACTGATATCTACACACTGTACACTGTCAATATCCCACTCCTGTCTATAACTATACTGATATCTACACATTGTACACTGTCAATATCCCACTCCTGTCTATAACTATACTGATATCTACACACTGTACACTGTCAATATCCCACTCCTGTCTATAACTATACTGATATCTACACACTGTACACTGTCAATATCCCACTCCTGTCTATAACTATACTGATATCTACACACTGTACACTGTCAATATCCCACTCCTGTCTATAACTATACTGATATCCACACACCGTACACTGTCAATATCCCACTCCTGTCTATAACTCTACTGATATCTACACACTGCACACTGTCAATATCCCACTCCTGTCTATAACTCTACTGATATCTACACACTGCACACTGTCAATATCCCACTCCTGTCTATAACTATACTGATATCTACACACTGTACACTGTCAATATCCCACTCCTGTCTGCAAATCTACTGATATCTGCACACTGGACACTGACAATATCTAACTTCAGTGTATATCGCTACTGTGAGCCACTCACTCTCCTGTGTTAATATCGTACTCCTGCCTATAAAATGACTGATTTCTGCACAGTTTAAGTTATCAATATCCCACTCCTGTCTCTGTGTCTGATGAGAACGACACACGATGTGACAACAAGTGAAGGAGCATCAGGCAAATATCACACTTACCGCAGCCTTCAACACACTCTGCCACTGTACTGGGAAGCTACGTGTGAATGAAGGAGGTGGTACTTACCCAGCAGTGTTGTGTCGGTCGTACCAAGTGTAGTCACGGTGTGGGAATGTGTGTTACTAATCACGTCTTCATGAGGACTCTTATTCTCTGTCACTCCTGCGGGTGATCTTTCTGAAGATAGAGAGAAGAGTTAGGTGAGGTCAAGTTCATCTTCAGATAAGAATACCGATACTGGAGAAGGCCATTCGGCCTCTCTAGACAGTTCAATCAGATTGTTGGTAGTTTGTATCTCAACACCATTCACTCGCCTTTGCTTCATATCCATTGGAACACCTAAACAACAAAAACCCAGCATGTCAATCATCACAGCTCTCCCCATTTCCCAGCATCATCTCTAGGTTCAGATTCCCACTCCCCTTTGTGTGAAGAAGTGCTTCGTGACATCACTCCTGAACGCCCTGGCTCTGATTTTAAGGTTTTGCCCCCTTGTTCTGGAATCCCCCAACCCCACCAGAGGAAATAGTTTCTCTCTATCGACCCGATCGAATCCTTTAATCATCTTAAAGCCCCTCGATTCGATCACCCCCTTCATCTTCTACACTCGAGGGAATACAAGCCCAGTCTGTGCAACCCGTCCTCGTAATTTAACCCTTTCAGCCCCAGGATCATTCTGGTAACACTGCACTGCACCCCGCCCCCGAGGACAGTATATCCTTCCTGAGGGGAGGGGCCAGAACTGAAAATAGTCACTTGACACAGGCTCTGAGCAGAGCTTAAAATATCAGAAGCATAACTTCCACAACTTTGCATTCCAGACCCATTAATATAAAGTCAAACAATAAAGTATAGTTAGATAGAGGGAAACACCCCATTGCTATTAATAACAGTACTGACAGTTACACACTGTACACTGACAATATCCCACTCCTGTTAATAACTGTACTGATAGTTACACACTGTACACTGTCAATATCCCACTCCTGTTAATAACTGTACTGATAGTTACACACTGTACACTGACAATATCCCACTCCTGTTAATAACTGTACTGATAGTTACACACTGTACACTGACAATATCCCACTCATGTTAATAACAGTACTGATAGTTACACACTTTACACTGACAATATCCCACTCCTATTAATAACTGTACTGATATTTACACAATGTACATTGACAATATCCCACTCCTGTTAATAACAGTACTGATAGTTACACACTGTACACTGACAATATCACACTCCGGTTAATAACTGTACTGATAGTTACACACTGTACACTGACAATATCCCACTCCTGTTAATAACAGTACTGATAGTTACACACTGTACACTGTCAATATCCCACTCCTGTTAATAACTGTACTGATAGTTACACACTGTACACTGACAATATCACACTCCGGTTAATAACTGTACTGATAGTTACACACTGTACACTGACAATATCCCACTCCTGTTAATAACAGTACTGATAGTTACACACTGTACACTGTCAATATCCCACTCCTGTTAATAACTGTACTGATAGTTACACACTGTACACTGTCAATATCCCACTCCTGTTGATAACTGTACTGATAGTTACACATTGTACACTGTCAATATCCCACTCCTGTTAATATCTGTACTGATAGTTGCACACTGTACACTGACAATATCCCACTCCTGTTAATAACTATACTGATAGTTACACACTGTACACTGACAATATCCCACTCCTGTTAATAACTGTACTGATAGTTACACACTGTACACTGTCAATATCCCACTCCTGTTAATAACTGTACTGATAGTTACACACTGTACACTGACAATATCACACTCCTGTTAATAACTATACTGATAGTTACACACTGTACATTGACAATATCACACTCCTGTTAATAACTGTACTGATAGTTACACACTGTACACTGACAATATCCCACTCCTGTTAATAACTGTACTGATAGTTACACACTGTACACTGACAATATCCCACTCCTGTTAATAACTGTACTGATAGTTACACACTGTACACTGACAATATCCCACTCCTGTTAATAACTGTACTGATAGTTACACACTGTACACTGACAATATCCCACTCCTGTTAATAAATGTACTGATAGTTACACACTGTACACTGACAATATCCCACTCCTGTTAATAACTGTACTGATAGTTACACACTGTACACTGACAATATCACACTCCTGTTAATAACTATACTGATAGTTACACACTCTACACTGACAATATTACACTCCTGTTAATAACTGTACTTATAGTTACACACTGTACACTGTCAATATCCCACTCCTGTTAATAACTGTACTGATAGTTACACACTGTACACTGTCAATATCCCACTCCTGTTAATAACTGTACTGATAGTTACACACTGTACACTGACAATATCACACTCCTGTTAATAACTATACTGATAGTTACACACTGTACACTGTCAATATCACACTCCTGTTAATAACTGTACTGATAGTTCCACACTGTACACTGACAATATCCCACTCCTGTTAATAACTGTACTGATAGTTACACACTGTACACTGACAATATCCCACTCCTGTTAATAACTGTACGGATAGTTACACACTGTACACTGACAATATCACACTCCTGTTAATAACAGTACTGATAGTTCCACACTGTACACTGACAATATCCCACTCCTGTTAATAACTGTACTGATAGTTACACACTGTACACTGACAGTATCCCACTCCTGTTAATAACTGTACTGATAGTTACACACTGTACACTGACAATATCCCACTCCTGTTAATAACTGTACTGATAGTTACACACTGTACACTGACAATATCCCACTCCTGTTAATAACTGTACTGATAGTTACACACTGGACACTGACAATATCCCACTCCTGTTAATAACTGTACTGATAGTTACACACTGGACACTGACAATATCCCACTCCTGTTAATAAGTGTACCGATAGTTACACACTGGACACTGTCAATATCCCACTCCTGTTAATAACTGTACTGATAGTTACACACTGTACACTGACAATATCCCACTCCTGTTAATAACTGTACTGATAGTTACACACTGTACACTGTCAATATCCCACTCCTGTCAATAACAGTACTGATAGTTACACACTGGACACTGACAATATCCCACTCCTGTTAATAACTGTACTGATAGTTACACACTGGACACTGACAATATCCCACTCCTGTTAATAAGTGTACCGATAGTTACACACTGGACACTGTCAATATCCCACTCCTGTTAATAACTGTACTGATAGTTACACACTGTACACTGACAATATCCCACTCCTGTTAATAACTGTACTGATAGTTACACACTGTACACTGTCAATATCACACTCCTGTTAATAACTGTACTGATAGTTCCACACTGTACACTGACAATATCCCACTCCTGTTAATAACTGTACTGATAGTTACACACTGTACACTGACAATATCCCACTCCTGTTAATAACTGTACGGATAGTTCCACACTGTACACTGACAATATCACACTCCTGTTAATAACAGTACTGATAGTTACACACTGTACACTGACAATATCCCACTCCTGTTAATAACTGTACTGATAGTTACACACTGTACACTGACAATATCCCACTCCTGTTAATAACTGTACTGATAGTTACACACTGTACACTGACAATATCCCACTCCTGTTAATAACTGTACTGATAGTTACACACTGTACACTGACAATATCCCACTCCTGTTAATAACTGTACTGATAGTTACACACTGTACACAGACAATATCCCACTTCTGTTAATAACTGTACTGATAGTTACACACTGTACACTGACAATATCCCACTCCTGTTAATAACTGTACTGATAGTTACACACTGTACACTGACAATATCCCACTCTTGTTAATAACTATACTGATAGTTACACACTGTACACAGACAATATCCCTCTCCTGTTAATAACTGTACTGCTAGTTACACACTGTACACTGACAATATCCCACTCCTGTTAATAACTGTACTGATAGTTACACACTGTACACTGTCAATATCCCACTCCTGTTAATAACTGTACTGATAGTTACACACTGTACACTGACAATATCCCACTCCTGTTAATAACTGTACTGATAGTTACACACTGTACACTGACAATATCACACTCCGGTTAATAACTGTACTGATAGTTACACACTGTACACTGACAATATCCCACTCCTGTTAATAACAGTACTGATAGTTACACACTGTACACTGTCAATATCCCACTCCTGTTAATAACTGTACTGATAGTTACACACTGTACACTGTCAATATCCCACTCCTGTTGATAACTGTACTGATAGTTACACATTGTACACTGTCAATATCCCACTCCTGTTAATATCTGTACTGATAGTTGCACACTGTACACTGACAATATCCCACTCCTGTTAATAACTATACTGATAGTTACACACTGTACACTGACAATATCCCACTCCTGTTAATAACTGTACTGATAGTTACACACTGTACACTGTCAATATCCCACTCCTGTTAATAACTGTACTGATAGTTACACACTGTACACTGACAATATCACACTCCTGTTAATAACTATACTGATAGTTACACACTGTACATTGACAATATCACACTCCTGTTAATAACTGTACTGATAGTTACACACTGTACACTGACAATATCCCACTCCTGTTAATAACTGTACTGATAGTTACACACTGTACACTGACAATATCCCACTCCTGTTAATAACTGTACTGATAGTTACACACTGTACACTGACAATATCCCACTCCTGTTAATAACTGTACTGATAGTTACACACTGTACACTGACAATATCCCACTCCTGTTAATAAATGTACTGATAGTTACACACTGTACACTGACAATATCCCACTCCTGTTAATAACTGTACTGATAGTTACACACTGTACACTGACAATATCACACTCCTGTTAATAACTATACTGATAGTTACACACTCTACACTGACAATATTACACTCCTGTTAATAACTGTACTTATAGTTACACACTGTACACTGTCAATATCCCACTCCTGTTAATAACTGTACTGATAGTTACACACTGTACACTGTCAATATCCCACTCCTGTTAATAACTGTACTGATAGTTACACACTGTACACTGACAATATCACACTCCTGTTAATAACTATACTGATAGTTACACACTGTACACTGTCAATATCACACTCCTGTTAATAACTGTACTGATAGTTCCACACTGTACACTGACAATATCCCACTCCTGTTAATAACTGTACTGATAGTTACACACTGTACACTGACAATATCCCACTCCTGTTAATAACTGTACGGATAGTTACACACTGTACACTGACAATATCACACTCCTGTTAATAACAGTACTGATAGTTCCACACTGTACACTGACAATATCCCACTCCTGTTAATAACTGTACTGATAGTTACACACTGTACACTGACAGTATCCCACTCCTGTTAATAACTGTACTGATAGTTACACACTGTACACTGACAATATCCCACTCCTGTTAATAACTGTACTGATAGTTACACACTGTACACTGACAATATCCCACTCCTGTTAATAACTGTACTGATAGTTACACACTGGACACTGACAATATCCCACTCCTGTTAATAACTGTACTGATAGTTACACACTGGACACTGACAATATCCCACTCCTGTTAATAAGTGTACCGATAGTTACACACTGGACACTGTCAATATCCCACTCCTGTTAATAACTGTACTGATAGTTACACACTGTACACTGACAATATCCCACTCCTGTTAATAACTGTACTGATAGTTACACACTGTACACTGTCAATATCCCACTCCTGTCAATAACAGTACTGATAGTTACACACTGGACACTGACAATATCCCACTCCTGTTAATAACTGTACTGATAGTTACACACTGGACACTGACAATATCCCACTCCTGTTAATAAGTGTACCGATAGTTACACACTGGACACTGTCAATATCCCACTCCTGTTAATAACTGTACTGATAGTTACACACTGTACACTGACAATATCCCACTCCTGTTAATAACTGTACTGATAGTTACACACTGTACACTGTCAATATCACACTCCTGTTAATAACTGTACTGATAGTTCCACACTGTACACTGACAATATCCCACTCCTGTTAATAACTGTACTGATAGTTACACACTGTACACTGACAATATCCCACTCCTGTTAATAACTGTACGGATAGTTCCACACTGTACACTGACAATATCACACTCCTGTTAATAACAGTACTGATAGTTACACACTGTACACTGACAATATCCCACTCCTGTTAATAACTGTACTGATAGTTACACACTGTACACTGACAATATCCCACTCCTGTTAATAACTGTACTGATAGTTACACACTGTACACTGACAATATCCCACTCCTGTTAATAACTGTACTGATAGTTACACACTGTACACTGACAATATCCCACTCCTGTTAATAACTGTACTGATAGTTACACACTGTACACAGACAATATCCCACTTCTGTTAATAACTGTACTGATAGTTACACACTGTACACTGACAATATCCCACTCCTGTTAATAACTGTACTGATAGTTACACACTGTACACTGACAATATCCCACTCTTGTTAATAACTATACTGATAGTTACACACTGTACACAGACAATATCCCTCTCCTGTTAATAACTGTACTGCTAGTTACACACTGTACACTGACAATATCCCACTCCTGTTAATAACTGTACTGATAGTTACACACTGTACACTGTCAATATCCCACTCCTGTTAATAACTGTACTGATAGTTACACACTGTACACTGACAATATCCCACTCCTGTTAATAACTGTACTGATAGTTACACACTGTACACTGACAATATCACACTCCTGTTAATGACTGTACTGATAGTTACACACTGTACACTGACAATATCCCACTCCTGTTAATAACTGTACTGATAGTTACACACTGTACACTGACAATATCCCACTCCTGTCAATAACAGTACTGATAGTTACACACTGGACACTGACAATATCCCACTCCTGTGAATAACTGTACTGATAGTTACACACTGGACACTGACAATATCCCACTCCTGTTAATAAGTGTACCGATAGTTACACACTGGACACTGTCAATATCCCACTCCTGTTAATAACTGTACTGATAGTTACACACTGTACACTGACAATATCCCACTTCTGTTAATAACTGTACTGATAGTTACACACTGTACACTGACAATATCCCACTCCTGTCAATAACAGTACTGATTGTTACACACTGGACACTGACAATATCCCACTCCTGTTAATAACTGTACTGATAGTTACACACTGGACACTGACAATATCCCACTCCTGTTAATAACTGTACTGATAGTTACACACTGTACACTGACATTATCCCACTCCTGTCAATCACAGTACTGATTGTTACACACTGGACACTGACAATATCCTACTCCTGTTAATAACTGTACTGATAGTTACACACTGGACACTGACAATATCCCACTCCTGTTAATAACTGTACTGATAGTTACAAACTGTACACTGACAATATCCCACTCCTGTTAATAACTGAACTGATAGTTACACACTGTACACTGACAATATCCCACTCCTATTAATAACTATACTGATAGTTACACACTGTACACTGTCAATATCCCACTCTTGTTCATAACAGTACTGATAGTTACACACTGTACACTGACAATATCACACTCCGGTTAATAACTGTACTGATAGTTACACACTGGACACTGACAATATCCCACTCCTGTTAATAACTGTACTGATAGTTACACACTGTACACTGACAATATCCCACTCCTGTTAATAACTGTACTGATAGTTACACACTGTACACTGACAATATCCCACTCCTGTCAATAACTCTACTGATAGTTACACACTGTACACTGACAATATAGGGTTCTGGAAGAGCCTGTCACTCCAGAATTGGCCTTTATAGCCACTCCAGGCGCTGCTTCACAAACCACTGACCACCTCCAGGCGCGTATCCATTGTCTCTCGAGATAAGGAGGCCCAAAAGTAGAAGTACACTGACAATATCCCACTCCTGTTAATAACTGTACTGATAGGCTCCTCATCAGAGCCCTTTCCTATCCTGAGTGGTGTGAAACAGGGCTGTGTTCTCGCACCCACACTTTTTGGGATTTTCTTCTCCCTGCTGCTTTCACATGCGTTCAAATCCTCTGAAGAAGGAATTTTCCTCCACACAAGATCAGGGGGCAGGTTGTTCAACCTTGCCCGTCTAAGAGCGAAGTCCAAAGTACGGAAAGTCCTCATCAGAGAACTCCTCTTTGCTGACGATGCTGCTTTAACATCTCACACTGAAGAATGCCTGCAGAGTCTCATCGACAGGTTTGCGTCTGCCTGCAATGAATTTGGCCTAACCATCAGCCTCAAGAAAACGAACATCATGGGTCAGGATGTCAGAAATGCTCCATCCATCAATATTGGCGACCACGCTCTGGAAGTGGTTCAAGAGTTCACCTACCTAGGCTCAACTATCACCAGTAACCTGTCTCTAGATGCAGAAATCAACAAGCGCATGGGTAAGGCTTCCACTGCTATGTCCAGACTGGCCAAGAGAGTGTGGGAAAATGGCGCACTGACACGGAACACAAAAGTCCGAGTGTATCAGGCCTGTGTCCTCAGTACCTTGCTCTACGGCAGCGAGGCCTGGACAACGTATGCCAGCCAAGAGCGACGTCTCAATTCATTCCATCTTCGCTGCCTTCGGAGAATACTTGGCATCAGGTGGCAGGACTATATCTCCAACACAGAAGTCCTTGAAGCGGCCAACACCCCCAGCTTATACACACTACTGAGTCAGCGGCGCTTGAGATGGCTTGGCCATGTGAGCCGCATGGAAGATGGCAGGATCCCCAAAGACACATTGTACAGCGAGCTCGCCACTGGTATCAGACCCACCGGCTGTCCATGTCTCCGTTATAAAGACGTCTGCAAACGTGACATGAAATCGTGTGACATTGATCACAAGTCGTGGGAGTCAGTTGCCAGCATTCGCCAGAGCTGGCGGGCAGCCATAAAGACAGGGCTAAATTGTGGCGAGTCGAAGAGACTTAGTAGTTGGCAGGAAAAAAGACAGAGGCGCAAGGGGAGAGCCAACTGTGCAACAGCCCCAACAAACAAATTTCTCTGCAGCACCTGTGGAAGAGCCTGTCACTCCAGAATTGGCCTTTATAGCCACTCCAGGCGCCGCTTCACAAACCACTGACCACCTCCAGGCGCGTATCCATTGTCTCTCGAGATAAGGAGGCCCAAAAGAAGTTACACACTGTACACTGACAATATCCCACTCCTGTCAATAACTGTACTGATAGTTACACACTGTACACTGACAATATCCCACTCCTGTTAATAACTGTACTGATAGTTACACACTGTACACTGTCAATATCCCACTCCTGTTAATAACTGTACTGAAAGTTACACGCTGTACACAGACAATATCCCACTCCTGTTAATAACTGTACTGATAGTTACACACTGTACACTGTCAATATCCCACTCCTGTTAATAACTGTACTGAAAGATACACAATGTACAAAGACAATATCCCACTCCTGTTAATAACTGTACTGATAGTTACATACTGTACACTGACAATATCCCACTCTTGTTAATAACTGTACTGATAGTTACACACTGTACACTGACAATATCACACTCCGGTTATTAACTGTACTGATAGTTACAAACTGTACACTGACAATATCCCACTCCTGTTAATAACTGTACTGATAGTTACACACTGTACACTGACAATATCCCACTCCTGTTAATAACTGTACTGATAGTTACAAACTGTACACTGACAATATCCCACTCCTGTTAATAACAGTACTGATAGTTACACACTGTACACTGACAATATCCCACTCCTGTTAATAACTGTACTGATAGTTACACACTGTACACTGACAATATCCCACTCCTGTTAATAACTGTACTGAAAGTTACACACTGTACACTGACAATATCCCACTCCTGTTAATAACTGTACTGATAGTTACAAACTGTACACTGACAATATCCCACTCCTGTTAATAACTGTACTGATAGTTACACACTGTACACTGACAATATCCCACTCCTATTAATAACTGTACTGATAGTTACACACTGTACACTGTCAATATCCCACTGCTGTTAATAACTGTACTGATAGTTACACACTGTACACTGACAATATCCCACTCCTGTTAATAACTGTACTGATATTTACACACTGTACATTGGCAATATCCCACTCCTGTTAATAACAGTACTGATAGTTACACACTGTACACTGACAATATCCCACTCCTGTTAATAACTGTACTGATAGTTACACACTGTACACTGACAATATCCCACTCCTGTTAATAACTGTACTGATAGTTACACACAGTACACTGACAATATCCCACTCCTGTTAATAACTGTACTGATAGTTACACACTGTACACTGACAATATCCCACTCCTGTTAATAACTGTACTGATAGTTACACACTGTACACTGACAATATCCCACTCCTGTTAATAACTGTACTGATAGTTACACACTGTACACTGACAATATCACACTCCTGTTAATAACTGTACTGATAGTTACACACTGTACACTGACAATATCCCACTCCTGTTAATAACTGTACTGATAGTTACACACTGTACACTGACAATATCCCACTCCTGTTAATAACTGTACTGATAGTTACACACAGTACACTGACAATATCCCACTCCTGTTAATAACTGTACTGATAGTTACACACTGTACACTGACAATATCCCACTCCTGTTAATAACTGTACTGATAGTTACACACTGTACACTGACAATATCCCACTCCTGTTAATAACAGTACTGATAGTTACACACTGTACACTGACAATATCCCACTCCTGTTAATAACTGTACTGATAGTTACACACAGTACACTGACAATATCCCACTCCTGTTAATAACTGTACTGATAGTTACACACTGTACACTGACAATATCCCACTGCTGTTAATAACTGTACTGATAGTTACACGCAGTACACTGAAAATATCACACTCCTGTTAATAACTGTACTGATAGTTACACACTGTACACTGAAAATATCACACTCCTGTTAATAACTGTACTGATAGTTACACACTGTACACTGACAATATCCCACTCCTGTTAATAACTGTACTGATAGTTACACACTGTACACTGACAATATCCCACTCCTGTTAATAACAGTACTGATAGTTACACACTGTACACTGACAATATCACACTCCTGTTAATAACTGTACTGATAGTTACACACTGTACACTGACAATATCACACTCCTGTTAATAACTGTACTGATAGTTACACACTGTACACTGACAATATCCCACTCCTGTTAATAACTGTACTGATATTCACACAATGTACACTGACAATATCACACTCCTGTTAATAACTGTACTGATATTCACACACTGTACACTGACAATATCCCACTGCTGTTAATAACTGTACTGATAGTTACACACTGTCCACTGAAAATATCCCACTCCTGTTAATAACTGTACTGATATTCACACACTGTACACTGTCAATATCCCACTCCTGTTAATAACTGTACTGATATTCACACACTGTACACTGACAATATCCCACTCCTGTTAATAACTGTACTGATAGTTACACACAGTGCACTGACAATATCCCACTCCTGTTAATAACTGTACTGATAGTTACACACTGTACACTGACAATATCCCACTCCTGTTAATAACTGTACTGATATTTACACACTGTACACTGACAATATCCCACTCCTGTTAATAACTGTACTGATAGTTACACACAGTGCACTGACAATATCCCACTCTTGTTAATAACTGTACTGATAGTTACAAACTGTACACTGACAATATCCCACTCCTGTTAATAACTGTACTGATAGTTACAGACTGTACACTGACAATATCCCACTCCTGTTAATAACTGTACTGATAGTTACACACTGTATACTGTCAATATCCCACTCCTGTTAATAACAGTACTGATAGTTACACAATGTACACTGACAATATCCCACTCCTGTCTGTAACTATACTGATATCTACACACCGTACAATCTCAATATCCCACTCCTGCCTATAACTATACTGATATCTACACACTGTACACTGTCAATATCCCACTCCTGTCCATAACTATACTGATATCTACACACTGCACACTGTCAATATGCCACTCCTGTCTATAACTCTACAGATATCCACACACTGCACACTGTCAATATCCCACTCCTGTTAATAACTATACTGATATCTACACACCGTACAATCTCAATATCCCTCTCCTGCCTATAACTATACTGATATCTACACACTGTACACTGTCAATATCCCACTCCTGTTAATAACTATACTGATATCTACACACTGCACACTGTCAATATCCCACTCCGGTTAATAACTATACTGATATCTACACACCGTACACTGTCAATATCCCACTCCTGTCTATAACTCTACTGATATCTACACACTGTACACTGTCAATATCCCACTCCTGTCTATAACTATTCTGATATCTGCACACTGCACACTGTCAATATCCCACTCCTGTTAATAACTATACTGATATCTACACATTGTACACTGTCAATATCCCACTCCTGTCTATAACTATACTGATATCTACACACCGTACACTGTCAATATCCCACTCCTGTCTATAACTCTACTGATATCTACACACTGTACACTGTCAATATCCCACTCCTGTCTATAACTATTCTGATATCCACACACTGTACACTGTCAATATCCCGCTCCTGTCTATAACTATACTGATATCCACACACTGTACACTGTCAATATCCCACTCCTGTCTATAACTATACTGATATCCACACACTGTACAATGTCAATATCCCACTCCTGTCTATAACAATACTGATATCTACACACTGTACACTGTCAATATCCCACTCCTGTCTATAACAATACTGATATCTACACACTGTACACTGTCAATATCCCTCTCCTGTCTATAACTATACTGATATCTACACACTGTACACTGTCAATATCCCACTCCTGTCTATAACTATACTGATATCTACACACTGCACACTGTCAATATCCCACACCTGTCTATAACTATACTGATATCTACACACTGTACACTGTCAATATCCCACTCCTGTCTATAACTATTCTGATATCCACACACTGTACACTGTCAATATCCCACTCCTGTCTATAACTCTACTGATATCCACACACTGTACACTGTCAATATCCCACTCCTGTCTATAACTATACTGATATCTACACACTGTACACTGTCAATATCCCACTCCTGTCTATAACAATACTGATATCTACACACTGTACACTGTCAATATCCCACTCCTGTCTATAACAATACTGATATCTACACACTGTACACTGTCAATATCCCACTCCTGTCCATAACTATACTGATATCTACACACTGCACACTGTCAATATCCCACTCCTGTCTATAACTCTACTGATATCCACACACTGCAAACTGTCAATATCCCACTCCTGTTAATAACTATACTGATATCTACACACCGTACAAACTCAATATCCCACTCCTGCCTATAACTATACTGATATCTACACACTGTACACTGTCAATATCCCACTCCTGTTAATAACTATACTGATATCTACACACTGCACACTGTCAATATCCCACTCCTGTTAATAACTATACTGATATCTACACACCGTACACTGTCAATATCCCACTCCTGTCTATAACTATACTGATATCTACACACTGTACACTGTCAATATCCCACTCCTGTCTATAACTATACTGATATCTACACACTGCACACTGTCAATATCCCACACCTGTCTATAACTATACTGATATCTACACACTGTACACTGTCAATATCCCACTCCTGTCTATAACTATTCTGATATCCACACACTGTACACTGTCAATATCCCACTCCTGTCTATAACTCTACTGATATCCACACACTGTACACTGTCAATATCCCACTCCTGTCTATAACTATACTGATATCTACACACTGTACACTGTCAATATCCCACTCCTGTCTATAACAATACTGATATCTACACACTGTACACTGTCAATATCCCACTCGTGTCTATAACAATACTGATATCTACACACTGTACACTGTCAATATCCCACTCCTGTCTATAACTATACTGATATCTACACACTGTACACTGTCAATATGCCACTCCTGTCTATAACTCTACTGATATCCACACACTGCACACTGTCAATATCCCACTCCTGTTAATAACTATACTGATATCTACACACCGTACACTGTCAATATCCCACTCCTGTCTATAACTATACAGATATCTACACACTGTACACTGTCAATATCCCACTCCTGTCTATAACTATACTGATATCTACACACCGTACACTGTCAATATCCCACTCCTGTCTATAACTCTACTGATAACTACACACTGTACACTTTCAATATCCCACTCCTGTCGATAACAATACTGATATCTACACACTGTACACTGTCAATATCCCACTCCTGTCTATAACTATTCTGATATCCACACACTGTACACTGTCAATATCCCGCTCCTGTCTATAACTATACTGATATCCACACACTGTACACTGTCAATATCCCACTCCTGTCTATAACTATACTGATAACTACACACTGTACACTTTCAATATCCCACTCCTGTCGATAACAATACTGATATCTACACACTGTACACTGTCAATATCCCACTCCTGTCTATAACTATTCTGATATCCACACACTGTACACTGTCAATATCCCACTCCTGTTAATAACTGTACTGATATTCACACACTGTACACTGACAATATCCCACTCCTGTTAATAACTGTACTGATAGTTACACACAGTGCACTGACAATATCCCACTCCTGTTAATAACTGTACTGATAGTTACACACTGTACACTGACAATATCCCACTCCTGTTAATAACTGTACTGATATTTACACACTGTACACTGACAATATCCCACTCCTGTTAATAACTGTACTGATAGTTACACACAGTGCACTGACAATATCCCACTCTTGTTAATAACTGTACTGATAGTTACAAACTGTACACTGACAATATCCCACTCCTGTTAATAACTGTACTGATAGTTACAGACTGTACACTGACAATATCCCACTCCTGTTAATAACTGTACTGATAGTTACACACTGTATACTGTCAATATCCCACTCCTGTTAATAACAGTACTGATAGTTACACAATGTACACTGACAATATCCCACTCCTGTCTGTAACTATACTGATATCTACACACCGTACAATCTCAATATCCCACTCCTGCCTATAACTATACTGATATCTACACACTGTACACTGTCAATATCCCACTCCTGTCCATAACTATACTGATATCTACACACTGCACACTGTCAATATCCCACTCCTGTCTATAACTCTACTGATATCCACACACTGCACACTGTCAATATCCCACTCCTGTTAATAACTATACTGATATCTACACACCGTACAATCTCAATATCCCACTCCTGCCTATAACTATACTGATATCTACACACTGTACACTGTCAATATCCCACTCCTGTTAATAACTATACTGATATCTACACACTGCACACTGTCAATATCCCACTCCTGTTAATAACTATACTGATATCTACACACCGTACACTGTCAATATCCCACTCCTGTCTATAACTCTACTGATATCTACACACTGTCCACTGTCAATATCCCACTCCTGTCTATAACTATTCTGATATCTACACACTGCACACTGTCAATATCCCACTCCTGTTAATAATTATACTGATATCTACACACCGTACACTGTCAATATCCCACTCCTGTCTATAACTCTACTGATATCTACACACTGTACACTGTCAATATCCCACTCCTGTCTATAACTATTCTGATATCCACACACTGTACACTGTCAATATCCCGCTCCTGTCTATAACTATACTGATATCCACACACTGTACACTGTCAATATCCCACTCCTGTCGATAACTATACTGATATCCACACACTGTACAATGTCAATATCCCACTCCTGTCTATAACTATACTGATATCTACACACTGTACACTGTCAATATCCCACTCCTGTCTATAACAATACTCATATCTACACACTGTACACTGTCAATATCCCACTCCTGTCTATAACAATACTGATATCTACACACTGTACACTGTCAATATCCCACTCCTGTCTATAACTATACTGATATCTACACACTGTACACTGTCAGTATGCAACTCCTGTCTATAACTCTACTGATATCCACACACTGCACACTGTCAATATCCCACTCCTGTTAATAACTATACTGATATCTACACACCGTACACTGTCAATATCCCACTCCTGTCGATAACTATACTGATATCTACACACTGTACACTGTCAATATCCCACTCCTGTCTATAACTATACTGATATCTACACACCATACACTGTCAATATCCCACTCCTGTCTATAACTCTACTGATAACTACACACTGTACACTTTCAATATCCCACTCCTGTCGATAACAATACTGATATCTACACACTGTACACTGTCAATATCCCACTCCTGTCTATAACTATACTGATATCTACACACTGTACACTGTCAATATCCCACTCCTGTCTATAACTATTCTGATATCCACACACTGTACACTGTCAATATCCCGCTCCTGTCTGTAACAATACTGATATCTACACACTGTACACTGTCAATATCCCACTCCTGTCTATAACTATTCTGATATCCACACACTGTACACTGTCAATATCCCACTCCTGTCTATAACTATTCTGATATCCACACACTGTACACTGTCAATATCCCGCTCCTGTCTATAACTATACTGATATCCACACACTGTACAATGTCAATATCCCACTCCTGTCTATAACTATACTGATATCTACACACTGTACACTGTCAATATCCCACTCCTGTCTATAACTATACTGATATCTAAACACTGTACACTGTCAATATCCCACTCCTGTCTATAACTCTACTGATATCCACACACCGTACACTGTCAATATCCCACTCCTGTCTATAACTATACTGATATCCACACACTGTACACGGTCAATATCCCACTCCTGTCTCTAACTATACTGATATCTACACACTGTACACTGTCAATATCCCACTCCTGTCTTTAACTCTACTGATATCTACACACTGTACACTGTCAATATCCCACTCCTGTCTCTAACTCTACTGATATCTACATACTGTACACTGTCAATATCCCACTGCTGTCTATAACTATACTGATATCTACACACTGTACACTGTCAATATCCCACTCCTGTCGATAACAATACTGATATCTACACACTGCACACTGTCAATATCCCACTCCTGTCTATAACTATACTGATATCTACACACTGTACACTGTCAATATCCCACTCCTGTCTATAACTATACTGATATCTACACGCTGTACACTTTCAATATCCCACTCCTGTCGATAACAATACTGATATCTACACACTGTACACTGTCAATATCCCACTCCTGTCTATAACTATTCTGATATCCACACACTGTACACTGTCAATATCCCACTCCTGTCTATAACTATACTGATATCCACACACTGTACACTGTCAATATCCCACTCCTGTCTATAACTATACTGATATCCACACACTGTACACTGTCAATATCCCACTCCTGTCTATAACTATACTGATATCCACACACTGTACACTGTCAATATCCCACTCCTGTCTATAACTATACTGATATCCACACACTGTACACTGTCAATATCCCACTCCTGTCTATAACTATACTGATATGCACACACTGTACACTGTCAATATCCCACTCCTTTCTATAACTATACTGATATCCACACACTGCACTCTGTCAATATCCCACTCCTGTCTATAACTATACTGATATCTGCACACTGTACACTGTCAATATCCCACTCCTGTCTTTAACTCTACTGATATCTACACACTGTACATTGTCAATATCCCACTCCTGTCTATAACTATACTGATATCTACACACTGTATGCTGTCAATATCCCACTCCTGTCTATAACTGTACTGATATCTACACACTGTACACTGTCAATATCCCACTCCTGTCTATAACTCTACTGATATCCACACACTGTACACTGTCAATATCCCACTCCTGTCTATAACTATACTGATATCTACACACTGTACACTGTCAATATCCCACTCCTGTCTATAACTATACTGATATCTACACACTGTACACTGTCAATATCCCACTCCTGTCTATAACTATACTGATATCCACACACTGTACACTGTCAATATCCCACTCCTGTCTATAACACTACTGATATCTACACACTGTACACTGTCAATATCCCACTCCTGTCTATAACTATACTGATATCTACACACTGTACACTGTCAATATCCCACTCCTGTCTATAACTCTACTGATATCTACACACTGTACACTGTCAATATCCCACTCCTGTCTATAACTATACTGATATCTACACACTGTACACTGTCAATATCCCACTCCTGTCTATAACTATACTGATATCTACACACTGTACACTGTCAATATCCCACTCCTGTCTATAACTATACTGATATCTACACACTGTACACTGTCAATATCCCACTCCTGTCTATAACTATTCTGATATCTACACACTGCACACTGTCAATATCCCACTCCTGTTAATAACTATACTGATATCTACACACCGTACACTGTCAATATCCCACTCCTGTCTATAACTCTACTGATATCTACACACTGTACACTGTCAATATCCCACTCCTGTCTATAACTATTCTGATATCCACACACTGTACACTGTCAATATCCCGCTCCTGTCTATAACTATACTGATATCCACACACTGTACACTGTCAATATCCCACTCCTGTCTATAACTATACTGATATCCACACACTGTACAATGTCAATATCCCACTCCTGTCTATAACTATACTGATATCTACACACTGTACACTGTCAATATCCCACTCCTGTCTATAACAATACTGATATCTACACACTGTACACTGTCAATATCCCACTCCTGTCTATAACAATACTGATATCTACACACTGTACACTGTCAATATCCCACTCCTGTCTATAACTATACTGATATCTACACACTGTACACTGTCAATATGCCACTCCTGTCTATAACTCTACTGATATCCACACACTGCACACTGTCAATATCCCACTCCTGTTAATAACTATACTGATATCTACACACCGTACACTGTCAATATCCCACTCCTGTCGATAACTCTACTGATATCTACACACTGTACACTGTCAATATCCCACTCCTGTCTATAACTATACTGATATCTACACACCGTACACTGTCAATATCCCACTCCTGTCTATAACTCTACTGATAACTACACACTGTACACTTTCAATATCCCACTCCTGTCGATAACAATACTGATATCTACACACTGTACACTGTCAATATCCCACTCCTGTCCATAACTATTCTGATATCCACACACTGTACACTGTCAATATCCCACTCCTGTCTGTAACAATACTGATATCTACACACTGTACACTGTCAATATCCCACTCCTGTCTATAACTATTCTGATATCCACACACTGTACACTGTCAATATCCCACTCCTGTCTATAACTATTCTGATATCCACACACTGTACACTGTCAATATCCCGCTCCTGTCTATAACTATACTGATATCCACACACTGTACAATGTCAATATCCCACTCCTGTCTATAACTATACTGATATCTACACACTGTACACTGTCAATATCCCACTCCTGTCTATAACTATACTGATATCTACACACTGTACACTGTCAATATCCCACTCCTGTCTGTAACTCTACTGATATCCACACACCGTACACTGTCAATATCCCACTCCTGTCTATAACTATACTGATATCTACACGCTGTACACTGTCAATATCCCACTCCTGTCTATAACTATACTGATATCCACACACTGTACACGGTCAATATCCCACTCCTGTCTCTAACTATACTGATATCTACACACTGTACACTGTCAATATCCCACTCCTGTCTTTAACTCTACCGATATCTACACACTGTACACTGTCAATATCCCACTCCTGTCTCTAACTCTACTGATATCTACATACTGTACACTGTCAATATCCCACTGCTGTCTATAACTATACTGATATCTACACACTGTACACTGTCAATATCCCACTCCTGTCGATAACAATACTGATATCTACACACTGTACACTGTCAATATCCCACTCCTGTCTATAACTATACTGATATCTACACACTGTACACTGTCAATATCCCACTCCTGTCTATAACTATACTGATATCTACACGCTGTACACTTTCAATATCCCACTCCTGTCGATAACAATACTGATATCTACACACTGTACACTGTCAATATCCCACTCCTGTCTATAACTATTCTGATATCCACACACTGTACACTGTCAATATCCCACTCCTGTCTATAACTATACTGATATCCACACACTGTACACTGTCAATATCCCACTCCTGTCTATAACTATACTGATATCCACACACTGCACTCTGTCAATATCCCACTCCTGTCTATAACTATACTGATATCTGCACACTGTACACTGTCAATATCCCACTCCTGTCTTTAACTCTACTGATATCTACACACTGTACATTGTCAATATCCCACTCCTGTCTATAACTATACTGATATCTACACACTGTACGCTGTCAATATCCCACTCCTGTCTATAACTGTACTGATATCTACACACTGTACACTGTCAATATCCCACTCCTGTCTATAACTCTACTGATATCCACACACTGTACACTGTCAATATCCCACTCCTGTCTATAACTATACTGATATCTACACACTGTACACTGTCAATATCCCACTCCTGTCTATAACTATACTGATATCTACACACTGTACACTGTCAATATCCCACTCCTGTCTATAACTATACTGATATCCACACACTGTACACTGTCAATATCCCACTCCTGTCTATAACTCTACTGATAACTACACACTGTACACTTTCAATATCCCACTCCTGTCGATAACAATACTGATATCTACACACTGTACACTGTCAATATCCCACTCCTGTCCATAACTATTCTGATATCCACACACTGTACACTGTCAATATCCCGCTCCTGTCTGTAACAATACTGATATCTACACACTGTACACTGTCAATATCCCACTCCTGTCTATAACTATTCTGATATCCACACACTGTACACTGTCAATATCCCACTCCTGTCTATAACTATTCTGATATCCACACACTGTACACTGTCAATATCCCGCTCCTGTCTATAACTATACTGATATCCACACACTGTACAATGTCAATATCCCACTCCTGTCTATAACTATACTGATATCTACACACTGTACACTGTCAATATCCCACTCCTGTCTATAACTATACTGATATCTACACACTGTACACTGTCAATATCCCACTCCTGTCTGTAACTCTACTGATATCCACACACCGTACACTGTCAATATCCCACTCCTGTCTATAACTATACTGATATCTACACGCTGTACACTGTCAATATCCCACTCCTGTCTATAACTATACTGATATCCACACACTGTACACGGTCAATATCCCACTCCTGTCTCTAACTATACTGATATCTACACACTGTACACTGTCAATATCCCACTCCTGTCTTTAACTCTACCGATATCTACACACTGTACACTGTCAATATCCCACTCCTGTCTCTAACTCTACTGATATCTACATACTGTACACTGTCAATATCCCACTGCTGTCTATAACTATACTGATATCTACACACTGTACACTGTCAATATCCCACTCCTGTCGATAACAATACTGATATCTACACACTGTACACTGTCAATATCCCACTCCTGTCTATAACTATACTGATATCTACACACTGTACACTGTCAATATCCCACTCCTGTCTATAACTATACTGATATCTACACGCTGTACACTTTCAATATCCCACTCCTGTCGATAACAATACTGATATCTACACACTGTACACTGTCAATATCCCACTCCTGTCTATAACTATTCTGATATCCACACACTGTACACTGTCAATATCCCACTCCTGTCTATAACTATACTGATATCCACACACTGTACACTGTCAATATCCCACTCCTGTCTATAACTATACTGATATCCACACACTGCACTCTGTCAATATCCCACTCCTGTCTATAACTATACTGATATCTGCACACTGTACATTGTCAATATCCCACTCCTGTCTTTAACTCTACTGATATCTACACACTGTACATTGTCAATATCCCACTCCTGTCTATAACTATACTGATATCTACACACTGTACGCTGTCAATATCCCACTCCTGTCTATAACTGTACTGATATCTACACACTGTACACTGTCAATATCCCACTCCTGTCTATAACTCTACTGAAATCCACACACTGTACACTGTCAATATCCCACTCCTGTCTATAACTATACTGATATCTACACACTGTACACTGTCAATATCCCACTCCTGTCTATAACTATACTGATATCTACACACTGTACACTGTCAATATCCCACTCCTGTCTATAACTATACTGATATCCACACACTGTACACTGTCAATATCCCACTCCTGTCTATAACACTACTGATATCTACACACTGTACACTGTCAATATCCCACTCCTGTCTGTAACTATACTGATATCTACACACTGTACACTGTCAATATCCCACTCCTGTCTATAACTCTACTGATATCTACACACTGTACACTGTCAATATCCCACTCCTGTCTATAACTATACTGATATCTACACACTGTACACTGTCAATATCCCACTCCTGTCTATAACTATACTGATATCTACACACTGTACACTGTCAATATCCCACTCCTGTCTATAACTATACTGATATCTACACACTGTACACTGTCAATATCCCACTCCTGTCTATAACTATACTGATATCTACACACTGTACACTGTCAATATCCCACTCCTGTCTATAACTATACTGATATCTACACACTGTACACTGTCAATATCCCACTCCTGTCTATAACTATAGTGATATCTACACACTGTACAATGTCAATATCCCACTCCTGTCTATAACTATACTGATATCTACACGCTGTACACTGTCAATATCCCACTCCTGTCTATAACTATACTGATATCCACACACTGTACACTGTCAATATCCCACTCCTGTCTATAACTCTACTGATATCTACACACTGTACACTGTCAATATCCCACTCCTGTCTATAACTATACTGATATCTACACACTGTACACTGTCAATATCCCACTCCTGTCTATAACTCTACTGATATCTACACACTGTACACTGTCAATATCCCACTCCTGTCTATAACTATACTGATATCTACACACTGTACACTGTCAATATCCCACTCCTGTCTATAACTATACTGATATCTACACACTGCACAATGTCAATATCCCACTCCTGTCTATAACTATACTGATATCTACACACTGTACACTGTCAATATCCCACTCCTGTCTATAACTATACTGATATCTACACACTGTACACTGTCAATATCCCACTCCTGTCTATAACTATATTGATATCCACACACTGTACACTGTCAATATCCCTCTCCTGTCTATAACTATACTGATATATACACACTGCACACTGTCAATATCCCACTCCTGTCTATAACAATACTGATATCTACACACTGTACACTGTCAATATCCCACTCCTGTCTATAACTCTACTGATATCCACACACCGTACACTGTCAATATCCCACTCCTGTCTATAACTATACTGATATCCACACACTGTACACGGTCAATATCCCACTCCTGTCTCTAACTATACTGATATCTACACACTGTACACTGTCAATATCCCACTCCTGTCTTTAACTCTACTGATATCCACACACTGTACACTGTCAATATCCCACTCCTGTCTATAACTCTACTGATATCTACACACCGTACACTGTCAATATCCCACTCCTGTCTATAACTATACTGATATCTACACACCGTACACTTTCAATATCCCACTCCTGTCTATAACAATACTGATATCTACACACTGTACACTGTCAATATCCCACTCCTGTCTATAACTATTCTGATATCCACACACTGTACACTGTCAATATCCCACTCCTGTCTATAACTATACTGATATCCACACACTGTACACTGTCAATATCCCACTCCTGTCTATAACTATACTGATATCCACACACAGCACTCTGTCAATATCCCACTCCTGTCTATAACTATACTGATATCTGCACACTGTACACTGTCAATATCCCACTCCTGTCTTTAACTCTACTGATATCTACATACTGTACACTGTCAATATCCCACTCCTGTCTATAACTCTACTGATATCTACACACCATACACTGTCAATATCCCACTCCTGTCTATAACTATACTGATATCTACACACTGTACACTGTCAATATCCCACTCCTGTCTATAACTATATTGATATCTACACGCTGTACACTGTCAATATCCCACTCCTGTCTATAACTCTACTGATATCCAAACACTGTACACTGTCAATATCCCACTCCTGTCTATAACTATTCTGATATCTACACACTGTACACTGTCAATATCCCACTCCTGTCTATAACTCTAGTGATATCTACACACCGTACACTGTCAATATCCCACTCCTGTCTATAACTATACTGATATCTACACACTGTACACTGTCAATATCCCACTCCTGTCTATAACTATATTGATATCTACACGCTGTACACTGTCAATATCCCACTCCTGTCTATAACTCTACTGATATCCACACACTGTACACTGTCAATATCCCACTCCTGTCTATAACTATTCTGATATCTACACACTGTACACTGTCAATAACCCACTCCTGTCTATAACTATACTGATATCTACACACTGTACACTGTCAATATCCCACTCCTGTCTATAACTCTAATGATATCTACACATTGTACACTGTCAATATCCCACTCCTGTCTTTAACTCTACTGAGATCCACACACTGCACTCTGTCAATATCCCACTCCTGTCTATAACTATATTGATATCTACACGCTCTACACTGTCAATATCCCACTCCTGTCTATAACTCTACTGATATCCACACACTGTACACTGTCAATATCCCACTCCTGTCTATAACTATATTGATATCTACACGCTGTACACTGTCAATATCCCACTCCTGTCTATAACTATTCTGATATCTACACACTGTACACTGTCAATATCCCACTCCTGTCTATAACTATACTGATATCCACACACTGCACACTGTCAATATCCCACTCCTGTCTATAACTATACTGATATCTACACACTGTACACTGTCAATATCCCACTCCTGGTTATAACTCTAATGATATCTACACACTGTACACTGTCAATATCCCACTCCTGTCTTTAACTCTACTGAGATCCACACACTGCACTCTGTCAATATCCCACTCCTGTCTATAACTATACTGATATCTACACACTGTACACTGTCAATATCCCACTCCTGGTTATAACTCTAATGATATCTACACACTGTACACTGTCAATATCCCACTCCTGTCTTTAACTCTACTGAGATCCACACACTGCACTCTGTCAATATCCCACTCCTGTCTATAACTATATTGATATCTACACGCTCTACACTGTCAATATCCCACTCCTGTCTATAACTCTACTGATATCCACACACTGTACACTGTCAATATCCCACTCCTGTCTTTAACTCTACTGAGATCCACACACTGTACAATGTCAATATCCCACTCCTGTCTCTAACTATACTGATATCTACACACTGTACACTGTCAATATCCCACTACTGTCTTTAACTCTACTGATATCCACACACTGTACACTGTCAATATCCCACTCCTGTCTATAACTATATTGATATCTACACGCTCTACACTGTCAATATCCCACTCCTGTCTATAACTATATTGATATCTACACGCTCTACACTGTCAATATCCCACTCCTGTCTATAACTCTACTGATATCTACACACTGTACACTGTCAATATCCCACTCCTGTCTATAACTCTACTGATATCTACACACCGTACACTGTCAATATCCCACTCCTGTCTATAACAATACTGATATCTACACACTGTACACTGTCAATATCCCACTCCTGTCTATAACTCTACTGATATCTACACACTGTACACTGTCAATATCCCACTCCTGTCTATAACTCTACTGATATCTACACACTGTACACTTTCAATATCCCACTCCTGTCTATAACAATACTGATATCTACACACTGTACACTGTCAATATCCCACTCCTGTCTATAACTATACTGATATCTACACACTGTACACTGTCAATATCCCACTCCTGTCTATAACTATATTGATATCTACACGCTCTACACTGTCAATATCCCACTCCTGTCTATAACTCTACTGATATCTACACACCGTACACTGTCAATATCCCACTCCTGTCTATAACTATACTGATATCTACACACCGTACACTTTCAATATCCCACTCCTGTCTATAACAATACTGATATCTACACACTGTACACTGTCAATATCCCACTCCTGTCTATAACTCTACTGATATCCACACACTGTACAATGTCAATATCCCACTCCTGTCTCTAACTATACTGATATCTACACACTGTACACTGTCAATATCCCACTCCTGTCTTTAACTCTACTGATATCTACACACTGTACACTGTCAATATCCCACTCCTGTCTATAACTATACTGATATCTACACACTGTACACTGTCAATATCCCACTCCTGTCTATAACTATACTGATATCTACACGCTGTACATTTTCAATATCCCACTCCTGTCTATAACAATACTGATATCTACACACTGTACACTGTCAATATCCCACTCCTGTCTATAACTATTCTGATATCCACACACTGTACACTGTCAATATCCCACTCCTGTCTATAACTATACTGATATCTACACACTGTACACTGTCAATATCCCACTCCTGTCTATAACTATACTGATATCTACACGCTGTACACTTTCAATATCCCACTCCTGTCGATAACAATACTGATATCTACACACTGTACAATGTCAATATCCCACTCCTGTCTATAACTATACTGATATCCACACACTGTACACTGTCAATATCCCACTCCTGTCTATAACTATACTGATATCCACACACTGCACTCTGTCAATATCCCACTCCTGTCTATAACTATACTGATATCTGCACACAGTACACTGTCAATATCCCACTCCTGTCTTTAACTCTACTGATATCTACACACTGTACATTGTCAATATCCCACTCCTGTCTATAACTATACTGATATCTACACACTGTACGCTGTCAATATCCCACTCCTGTCGAAAACTGTACTGATATCTACACACTGTACACTGTCAATATCCCACTCCTGTCTATAACTATACTGATATCCACACACTGCACTCTGTCAATATCCCACTCCTGTCTATAACTATACTGATATCTACACACTGTACACTGTCAATATCCCACTCCTGTCTTTAACTCTACTGATATCTACACACTGTACATTGTCAATATCCCACTCCTGTCTATAACTATACTGATATCTACACACTGTACGCTGTCAATATCCCACTCCTGTCTATAACTGTACTGATATCTACAAACTGTACACTGTCAATATTCCACTCCTGTCTATAACTATACTGATATCCACACACTGCACTCTGTCAATATCCCACTCCTGTCTATAACTATACTGATATCTGCACACAGTACACTGTCAATATCCCACTCCTGTCTTTAACTCTACTGATATCTACACACTGTACATTGTCAATATCCCACTCCTGTCTATAACTATACTGATATCTACACACTGTACACTGTCAATATCCCACTCCTGTCTATAACTCTACTGATATCTACACACTGTACACTGTCAATATCCCACTCCTGTCTATAACTATACTGATATCTACACACTGTACGCTGTCAATATCCCACTCCTGTCTATAACTCTACTGATATCTACACATTGTACACTGTCAATATCCCACTCCTGTCTATAACTATACTGATATCTACACACTGTACACTGTCAATATCCCACTCCTGTCTATAACTATACTGATATCTACACACTGTACACTGTCAATATCCCACTCCTGTCTATAACTATACTGATATCCACACACTGCACACTGTCAATATCCCGCTCCTGTCTATAACTATACTGATATCTGCACACAGTACACTGTCAAGATCCCACTCCTGTCTTTAACTCTACTGATATCTACACACTGTACACTGTCAATATCCCACTCCTGTCTATAACTCTACTGATATCCACACACTGTACACTGTCAATATCCCACTCCTGTCTATAAGTATACTGATATCTACACACTGTACACTGTCAATATCCCACTCCTGTCTATAACTATACTGATATCTACACACTGTACACTGTCAATATCCCACTCCTGTCTATAACTATACTGATATCCACACACTGTACACTGTCAATATCCCACTCCTGTCTATAACTATACTGATATCTACACACTGTACACTGTCAATATCCCACTCCTGTCTATAACTATACTGATATCTACACACTGTACACTGTCAATATCCCACTCCTGTCTATAACTCTACTGATATCTACACACTGTACACTGTCAATATCCCACTCCTGTCTATAACTATACTGATATCTACACACTGTACAATGTCAATATCCCACTCCTGTCTATAACTATACTGATATCTACACACTGTACACTGTCAATATCCCACTCCTGTCTATAACTATACTGATATCTACACACTGTACACTGTCAATATCCCACTCCTGTCTATAACAATACTGATATCTACACACTGTACACTGTCAATATCCCACTCCTGTCTATAACTATTCTGATATCCACACACTGTACACTGTCAATATCCCACTCCTGTCTATAACTATACTGATATCTACACACTGTACACTGTCAATATCCCACTCCTGTCTATAACTATACTGATATCTACACGCTGTACACTTTCAATATCCCACTCCTGTCGATAACAATACTGGTATCTACACACTGTACAATGTCAATATCCCACTCCTGTCTATAACTATACTGATATCCACACACTGTACACTGTCAATATCCCACTCCTGTCTATAACTATACTGATATCTACACACTGTACACTGTCAATATCCCACTCCTGTCTATAACTATACTGATATCTACACGCTGTACACTTTCAATATCCCACTCCTGTCGATAACAATACTGATATCTACACACTGTACAATGTCAATATCCCACTCCTGTCTATAACTATACTGATATCCACACACTGTACACTGTCAATATCCCACTCCTGTCTATAACTATACTGATATCCACACACTGCACTCTGTCAATATCCCACTCCTGTCTATAACTATACTGATATCTGCACACAGTACACTGTCAATATCCCACTCCTGTCTTTAACTCTACTGATATCTAAACACTGTACATTGTCAATATCCCACTCCTGTCTATAACTATACTGATATCTACACACTGTACACTGTCAATATCCCACTCCTGTCTATAACTCTACTGATATCTACACACTGTACACTGTCAATATCCCACTCCTGTCTATAACTATACTGATATCTACACACTGTACGCTGTCAATATCCCACTCCTGTCTATAACTGTACTGATATCTACACACTGTACACTGTCAATATCCCACTCCTGTCTATAACTATACTGATATCCACACACTGCACACTGTCAATATCCCACTCCTGTCTATAACTATACTGATATCTGCACACAGTACACTGTCAATATCCCACTCCTGTCTTTAACTCTACTGATATCTACACACTGTACACTGTCAATATCCCACTCCTGTCTATAACTCTACTGATATCCACACACTGTACACTGTCAATATCCCACTCCTGTCTATAACTATACTGATATCTACACACTGTACACTGTCAATATCCCACTCCTGTCTATAACTATACTGATATCTACACACTGTACACTGTCAATATCCCACTCCTGTCTATAACTATACTGATATCCACACACTGTACACTGTCAATATCCCACTCCTGTCTATAACTCGACTGATATCTACACACTGTACACTGTCAATATCCCACTCCTGTCTATAACTATACTGATATCTACACACTGTACACTGTCAATATCCCACTCCTGTCTATAACTATACTGATATCTACACGCTGTACACTGTCAATATCCCACTCCTGTCTATAACTATACTGATATCTACACACTGTACAATGTCAATATCCCACTCCTGTCTATAACTATACTGATATCTACACGCTGTACACTGTCAATATCCCACTCCTGTCTATAACTATACTGATATCCACACACTGTACACTGTCAATATCCCACTCCTGTCTATAACTCTACTGATATCTACACACTGTACACTGTCAATATCCCACTCCTGTCTATAACTATACTGATATCCACACACTGTACACTGTCAATATCCCACTCCTGTCTATAACTATACTGATATCTACACACTGTACACTGTCAATATCCCACTCCTGTCTATAACTATACTGATATCTACACGCTGTACACTTTCAATATCCCACTCCTGTCGATAACAATACTGATATCTACACACTGTACAATGTCAATATCCCACTCCTGTCTATAACTATACTGATATCCACACACTGTACACTGTCAATATCCCACTCCTGTCTATAACTATACTGATATCCACACACTGCACTCTGTCAATATCCCACTCCTGTCTATAACTATACTGATATCTGCACACAGTACACTGTCAATATCCCACTCCTGTCTTTAACTCTACTGATATCTACACACTGTACATTGTCAATATCCCACTCCTGTCTATAACTATACTGATATCTACACACTGTACAATGTCAATATCCCACTCCTGTCTATAACTATACTGATATCTACACACTGTACACTGTCAATATCCCACTCCTGTCTATAACTATACTGATATCTACACACTGTACACTGTCAATATCCCACTCCTGTCTATAACAATACTGATATCTACACACTGTACACTGTCAATATCCCACTCCTGTCTATAACTATTCTGATATCCACACACTGTACACTGTCAATATCCCACTCCTGTCTATAACTATACTGATATCCACACACTGTACACTGTCAATATCCCACTCCTGTCTATAACTATACTGATATCTACACGCTGTACACTTTCAATATCCCACTCCTGTCGATAACAATACTGGTATCTACACACTGTACAATGTCAATATCCCACTCCTGTCTATAACTATACTGATATCCACACACTGTACACTGTCAATATCCCACTCCTGTCTATAACTATACTGATATCTACACACTGTACACTGTCAATATCCCACTCCTGTCTATAACTATACTGATATCTACACGCTGTACACTTTCAATATCCCACTCCTGTCGATAACAATACTGATATCTACACACTGTACAATGTCAATATCCCACTCCTGTCTATAACTATACTGATATCCACACACTGTACACTGTCAATATCCCACTCCTGTCTATAACTATACTGATATCCACACACTGCACTCTGTCAATATCCCACTCCTGTCTATAACTATACTGATATCTGCACACAGTACACTGTCAATATCCCACTCCTGTCTTTAACTCTACTGATATCTACACACTGTACATTGTCAATATCCCACTCCTGTCTATAACTATACTGATATCTACACACTGTACACTGTCAATATCCCACTCCTGTCTATAACTCTACTGATATCTACACACTGTACACTGTCAATATCCCACTCCTGTCTATAACTATACTGATATCTACACACTGTACGCTGTCAATATCCCACTCCTGTCTATAACTGTACTGATATCTACACACTGTACACTGTCAATATCCCACTCCTGTCTATAACTATACTGATATCCACACACTGCACACTGTCAATATCCCACTCCTGTCTATAACTATACTGATATCTGCACACAGTACACTGTCAATATCCCACTCCTGTCTTTAACTCTACTGATATCTACACACTGTACACTGTCAATATCCCACTCCTGTCTATAAATCTACTGATATCCACACACTGTACACTGTCAATATCCCACTCCTGTCTATAACTATACTGATATCTACACACTGTACACTGTCAATATCCCACTCCTGTCTATAACTATACTGATATCTACACACTGTACACTGTCAATATCCCACTCCTGTCTATAACTATACTGATATCCACACACTGTACACTGTCAATATCCCACTCCTGTCTATAACTCGACTGATATCTACACACTGTACACTGTCAATATCCCACTCCTGTCTATAACTATACTGATATCTACACACTGTACACTGTCAATATCCCACACCTGTCTATAACTATACTGATATCTACACGCTGTACACTGTCAATATCCCACTCCTGTCTATAACTATACTGATATCTACACACTGTACAATGTCAATATCCCACTCCTGTCTATAACTATACTGATATCTACACGCTGTACACTGTCAATATCCCACTCCTGTCTATAACTATACTGATATCCACACACTGTACACTGTCAATATCCCACTCCTGTCTATAACTCTACTGATATCTACACACTGTACACTGTCAATATCCCACTCCTGTCTATAACTATACTGATATCCACACACTGTACACTGTCAATATCCCACTCCTGTCTATAACTATACTGATATCTACACACTGTACACTGTCAATATCCCACTCCTGTCTATAACTATACTGATATCTACACGCTGTACACTTTCAATATCCCACTCCTGTCGATAACAATACTGATATCTACACACTGTACAATGTCAATATCCCACTCCTGTCTATAACTATACTGATATCCACACACTGTACACTGTCAATATCCCACTCCTGTCTATAACTATACTGATATCCACACACTGCACTCTGTCAATATCCCACTCCTGTCTATAACTATACTGATATCTGCACACAGTACACTGTCAATATCCCACTCCTGTCTTTAACTCTACTGATATCTACACACTGTACATTGTCAATATCCCACTCCTGTCTATAACTATACTGATATCTACACACTGTACACTGTCAATATCCCACTCCTGTCTATAACTCTACTGATATCTACACACTGTACACTGTCAATATCCCACTCCTGTCTATAACTATACTGATATCTACACACTGTACGCTGTCAATATCCCACTCCTGTCTATAACTGTACTGATATCTACACACTGTACACTGTCAATATCCCACTCCTGTCTATAACTATACTGATATCCACACACTGCACACTGTCAATATCCCACTCCTGTCTATAACTATACTGATATCTGCACACAGTACACTGTCAATATCCCACTCCTGTCTTTCACTCTACTGATATCTACACACTGTACACTGTCAATATCCCACTCCTGTCTATAACTCTACTGATATCCACGCACTGTACACTGTCAATATCCCACTCCTGTCTATAACTATACTGATATCTACACACTGTACACTGTCAATATCCCACTCCTGTCTATAACTATACTGATATCTACACACTGTACACTGTCAATATCCCACTCCTGTCTATAACTATACTGATATCCACACACTGTACACTGTCAATATCCCACTCCTGTCTATAACTCGACTGATATCTACACACTGTACACTGTCAATATCCCACTCCTGTCTATAACTATACTGATATCTACACACTGTACACTGTCAATATCCCACTCCTGTCTATAACTATACTGATATCTACACGCTGTACACTGTCAATATCCCACTCCTGTCTATAACTATACTGATATCTACACACTGTACAATGTCAATATCCCACTCCTGTCTATAACTATACTGATATCTACACGCTGTACACTGTCAATATCCCACTCCTGTCTATAACTATACTGATATCCACACACTGTACACTGTCAATATCCCACTCCTGTCTATAACTCTACTGATATCTACACACTGTACACTGTCAATATCCCACTCCTGTCTATAACTATACTGATATCTACACACTGTACACTGTCAATATCCCACTCCTGTCTATAACTCTACTGATATCTACACACAGTACACTGTCAATATCCCACTCCTGTCTATAACTATACTGATATCTACACACTGTACACTGTCAATATCCCACTCCTGTCTATAACTATACTGATATCTACACACTGCACAATGTCAATATCCCACTCCTGTCTATAACTATACTGATATCTACACACTGTACACTGTCAATATCCCACTCCTGTCTATAACTATACTGATATCTACACACTGTTCACTGTCAATATCCCACTCCTGTCTATAACTATATTGATATCCACACACTGTACACTGTCAATATCCCACTCCTGTCTATAACTATACTGATATATACACACTGCACACTGTCAATATCCCACTCCTGTCGATAACAATACTGATATCTACACACTGTACACTGTCAATATCCCACTCCTGTCTATAACTCTACTGATATCCACACACCGTACACTGTCAATATCCCACTCCTGTCTATAACTCTACTGATATCCACACACCGTACACTGTTAATATCCCACTCCTGTCTATAACTATACTGATATCCACACACTGTACACGGTCAATATCCCACTCCTGTCTCTAACTATACTGATATCTACACATTGTACACTGTCAATATCCCACTCCTGTCTTTAACTCTACTGATATCTACACACTGTACACTGTCAATATCCCACTCCTGTCTATAACTCTACTGATATCTACACACCGTACACTGTCAATATCCCACTCCTGTCTATAACTATACTGATATCGACACACCGTACACTTTCAATATCCCACTCCTGTCTATAACAATACTGATATCTACACACTGTACACTGTCAATATCCCACTCCTGTCTATAACTATTCTGATATCCACACACTGTACACTGTCAATATCCCACTCCTGTCTATAACTATACTGATATCCACACACTGTACACTGTCAATATCCCACTCCTGTCTATAACTATACTGATATCTACACACTGTACACTGTCAATATCCCACTCCTGTCTATAACTATACTGATATCTACACACTGCACACTGTCAATATCCCACTCCTGTCTATAACTATACTGATATCCACACACTGTACACTGTCAATATCCCACTCCTGTCTATAACTATACTGATATCCACACACTGCACTCTGTCAATATCCCACTCCTGTCTATAACTATACTGATATCTGCACACTGTACACTGTCAATATCCCACTCCTGTCTTTAACTCTACTGATATCTACATACTGTACACTGTCAATATCCCACTCCTGTCTATAACTCTACTGATATCTACACACCATACACTGTCAATATCCCACTCCTGTCTATAACTATACTGATATCTACACACTGTACACTGTCAATATCCCACTCCTGTCTATAACTATATTGATATCTACACGCTGTACACTGTCAATATCCCACTCCTGTCTATAACTCTACTGATATCCACACACTGTACACTGTCAATATCCCACTCCTGTCTATAACTATTCTGATATCTACACACTGTACACTGTCAATATCCCACTCCTGTCTATAACTATACTGATATCCACACACTGCACACTGTCAATATCCCACTCCTGTCTATAACTATACTGATATCTACACACTGTACACTGTCAATATCCCACTCCTGTCTATAACTCTAATGATATCTACACATTGTACACTGTCAATATCCCACTCCTGTCTTTAACTCTACTGAGATCCACACACTGCACTCTGTCAATATCCCACTCCTGTCTATAACTATATTGATATCTACACGCTCTACACTGTCAATATCCCACTCCTGTCTATAACTCTACTGATATCCACACACTGTACACTGTCAATATCCCACTCCTGTCTATAACTATATTGATATCTACACGCTGTACACTGTCAATATCCCACTCCTGTCGATAACTATTCTGATATCTACACACTGTACACTGTCAATATCCCACTCCTGTCTATAACTATACTGATATCCACACACTGCACACTGTCAATATCCCACTCCTGTCTATAACTATACTGATATCTACACACTGTACACTGTCAATATCCCACTCCTGTCTATAACTCTACTGATATCCACACACTGTACAATGTCAATATCCCACTCCTGTCTCTAACTATACTGATATCCACACACTGTACACTGTCAATATCCCACTCCTGTCTTTAACTCTACTGAGATCCACACACCGCACTCTGTCAATATCCCACTCCTGTCTATAACTATATTGATATCTACACGCTCTACACTGTCAATATCCCACTCCTGTCTATAACTCTACTGATATCTACACACTGTACACTGTCAATATCCCACTCCTGTCTTTAACTCTACTGATATCTACACACTGTACACTGTCAATATCCCACTCCTGTCTATAACTCTACTGATATCTACACACCGTACACTGTCAATATCCCACTCCTGTCTATAACTATACTGATATCCACACACTGCACACTGTCAATATCCCACTCCTGTCTATAACTATACTGATATCTACACGCTGTACACTGTCAATATCCCACTCCTGTCTATAACTCTACTGATATCCACACACTGTACAATGTCAATATCCCACTCCTGTCTCTAACTATACTGATATCCACACACTGTACACTGTCAATATCCCACTCCTGTCTTTAACTCTACTGAGATCCACACACCGCACTCTGTCAATATCCCACTCCTGTCTATAACTATATTGATATCTACACGCTCTACACTGTCAATATCCCACTCCTGTCTATAACTCTACTGATATCTACACACTGTACACTGTCAATATCCCACTCCTGTCTTTAACTCTACTGATATCTACACACTGTACACTGTCAATATCCCACTCCTGTCTATAACTCTACTGATATCTACACACCGTACACTGTCAATATCCCACTCCTGTCTATAACTATACTGATATCTACACACCGTACACTTTCAATATCCCACTCCTGTCTATAACAATACTGATATCTACACACTGTACACTGTCAATATCCCACTCCTGTCTATAACTATACTGATATCTACACACTGTACAATGTCAATATCCCACTCCTGTCTATAACTATATTGATATCTACACGCTCTACACTGTCAATATCCCACTCCTGTCTGTAACTCTACTGATATCCACACACTGTACAATGTCAATATCCCACTCCTGTCTCTAACTATACTGATAGCTACACACTGTACACTGTCAATATCCCACTCCTGTCTTTAACTCTACTGATAACTACACACTGTACACTGTCAATATCCCACTCCTGTCTATAACTCTACTGATATCTACACACCGTACACTGTCAATATCCCACTCCTGTCTATAACTATACTGATATCTACACACCGTACACTTTCAATATCCCACTCCTGTCTATAACAATACTGATATCTACACGCTGTACACTGTCAATATCCCGCTCCTGTCTATAACTCTACTGATATCTACACACTGCACACTGTCAATATCCCACTCCTGTCTATAACTATACTGATATCTACACACTGTACACTGTCAATATCCCACTCCTGTCTATAACTATATTGATATCCACACACTGTACACTGTCAATATCCCACTCCTGTCTATAACTAAACTGATATATACACACTGCACACTGTCAATATCCCACTCCTGTCTATAACAATACTGATATCTACACACTGTACACTGTCAATATCCCACTCCTGTCTCTAACTATACTGATATATACACACTGCACACTGTCAATATCCCACTCCTGTCTATAACTATACTGATATATACACACTGCACACTGTCAATATCCCACTCCTGTCTATAACAATACTGATATCTACACACTGTACACTGTCAATATCCCACTCCTGTCTATAACTCTACTGATATCCACACACCGTACACTGTCAATATCCCACTCCTGTCTTTAACTATACTGATATCCACACACTGTACACGGTCAATATCCCACTCCTGTCTATAACTATACTGATATCTACACACTGTACACTGTCAATATCCCACTCCTGTCTTTAACTCTACTGATATCTACACACTGTACACTGTCAATATCCCACTCCTGTCTATAACTCTACTGATATCTACACACCGTACACTGTCAATATCCCACTCCTGTCTATAACTATACTGATATCTACACACCGTACACTTTCAATATCCCACTCCTGTCTATAACAATACTGATATCTACACACTGTACAATGTCAATATCCCACTCCTGTCTATAACTATTCTGATATCCACACACTGTACACTGTCAATATCCCACTCCTGTCTATAACTATACTGATATCCACACACTGTACACTGTCAATATCCCACTCCTGTCTATAACTATACTGAAATCCACACACTGCACACTGTCAATATGCCTCTCCTGTCTATAACTATACTGATATCTACACACTGTACACTGTCAATATCCCACTCCTGTCTATAACTCTACTGATATCTACACACTGTACATTGTCAATATCCCACTCCTGTCTTTAACTCTACTGATATCTACACACTGTACATTGTCAATATCCCACTCCTGTCTTTAACTCTACTGATATCTACACACTGTACACTGTCAATATCCCACTCCTGTCGAGAACTATACTGATATCTACACACTGTACACTGTCAATATCCCACTCCTGTCGAGAACTATACTGATATCTAAACACTGTACACTGTCAATATCCCACTCCTGTCTATAACTATACTGATATCTACACACTGTACACTGTCAATATCCCACTCCTGTCTATAACTATACTGATATCTACACACTGTACACTGTCAATATCCCACTCCTGTCTATAACTATACTGATATCTACACACTGTACACTGTCAATATCCCACTCCTGTCGAGAACTATACTGATATCTACACACTGTACACTGTCAATATCCCACTCCTGTCTATAACTATACTGATATCTACACACTGCACACTGTCAATATCCCACTCCTGTCTATAACTATACTGATATCTACACACTGTACACTGTCAATATCCCACTCCTGTCTATAACTATACTGATATCTACACACTGTACACTGTCAATATCCCACTCCTGTCTACAAATCTACTGATATCTGCACACTGTTCACTGACAATATCTAACTTCAGTGTATATCGCTACTGTGAGCCACTCACTCTCCTGTGTTAATATCGTACTCCTGCCTAGAAAATGACTGATTTCTACACAGTTTAAGTTATCAATATCCCACTCCTGTCTCTGTGTCTAATGAGAACGACACACGATGTGACAACAAGTGAAGGAGCATAAGGCAAATATCACACTTACCGCAGCCTTCAACACACTCTGCCACTGTACTGGGAAGCTACGTGTGAATGAAGGAGGTGGTACTTACCCAGCAGTGTTGTGTCGGTCGTACCAAGTGTAGTCACGGTGTGGGAATGTGTGTTACTAATCACGTCTTCATGAGGCCTCTTATTCTCTGTCACTCCTGCGGGTGATCTTTCTGAAGATAGAGAGAAGAGTTAGGTGAGGTCAAGTTCATCTTCAGATAAGAATACCGATACTGGAGAAGGCCATTCGGCCTCTCTAGACAGTTCAATCAGATTGTTGGTAGTTTGTATCTCAACACCATTCACTCGCCTTTGCTTCATATCCATTGGAACACCTAAACAACAAAAACCCAGCATGTCAATCATCACAGCTCTCCCCATTTCCCAGCATCATCTCTAGGTTCAGATTCCCACTCCCCTTTGTGTGAAGAAGTGCTTCGTGACATCACTCCTGAACGGCCTGGCTCTGATTTTAAGGTTTTGCCCCCTTGTTCTGGAATCCCCCAACCCCACCAGAGGAAATAGTTTCTCTCTATCGACCCGATCGAATCCTTTAATCATCTTAAAGCCCCTCGATTCGATCACCCCCCTTTATCTTCTACACTCGAGGGAATACAAGCCCAGTCTGTGCAACCCGTCCTCGTAATTTAACCCTTTCAGCCCCAGGATCATTCTGGTAACACTGCACTGCACCCCGCCCCCGAGGACAGTATATCCTTCCTGAGGGGAGGGGCCAGAACTGAAAACAGTCACTTGACACAGGCTCTGAGCAGAGCTTAAAATATCAGAAGCATAACTTCCACAACTTTGCATTCCAGACCCATTAAGATAAAGTCAAACAATAAAGTTTTGTTAGATAGAGGGAAACACACCATTGCTGTTAATAACTGTACTGATAGTTACACACTGTACACTGTCAATATCCCACTACTGTTAATAACTGTACTGATAGTTACATACTGTACACTGACAATATCCCACTCCTGTTAATAACAGTACTGATAGTTACATACTGTACACTGTCAATATCCCACTCCTGTTAATAACTGTACTGATAGTTACACACTGTACACTGACAATATCACACTCCTGTTAATAACTGTACTGATAGTTACATACTGTACACTGTCAATATCCCACTCCTGTTAATAACTGTACTGATAGTTACACACTGTACACTGACAATATCCCACTCCTGTTAATAACTGTACTAATAGTTACACACTGTACACTGACAATATCCCACTCCTGTTAATAACAGTACTGATAGTTACACACTGTACACTGACAATATCCCACACCTGTTAATAATTGTACTGTTTGTTACAAACTGTAAACTGACAATATCACACTCCTGTTAATAACTGTACTGATAGTTACACACTGTACACTGACAATATCCCACTCCTGTTAATAACTGTACTGATAGTTACACACTGTACACTGACAATATCCCACACCTGTTAATAATTGTACTGTTTGTTACAAACTGTAAACTGACAATATCACACTCCTGTTAATAACTGTACTGATAGTTACACACAGTACACTGACAATATCCCACTCCTGTTAATAACTGTACTGATATTTACACACTGTACATTGGCAATATCCCACTGCTGTTAATAAATGTACTGAAAGTTACACACTGGACACTGATAATATCCAACTCCTGTTAATAACTGTACTGATAGTTACACACTGTACACCGTCAATATCACACTCCGGTTAATAACTGTACTGATAGTTACACACTGTACACTGACAATATCCCACTCCTGTCAATAACTGTACTGACGGTTACACACTCTACACTGACAATATCCCACTCCTGTTAATAACTGTACTGATAGTTACACACTGTACACTGTCAATATCCCACTCCTGTTAATAACTATACTGATAGTTACACACTGTACACAGACAATATCCCTCTCCTGTTAATAACTGTACTGCTAGTTACACACTGTACACTGACAATATCCCACTCCTGTTAATAACTGTAATGATAGTTACACACTGTACACTGACAATATCCCACTCCTGTCAATAACAGTACTGATTGTTACACACTGTACACTGACAATATCCCACTCCTGTTAATAACTGTACTGATAGTTACACACTGTACACTGACAATATCCCACTCCTGTTAATAACTGTACTGATAGTTACAAACTGTACACTGACAATATCCCACTCCTGTTAATAACTGTACTGATAGTTACAAACTGTACAATGACAATATCCCACTCCTGTTAATAACTGTACTGATAGTTACACACTGTACACTGACAATATCACACTCCTGTTAATAACTGTACTGATAGTTACACACTGTACACTGACAATATCCCACTCCTGTTAATAACTGTACTGATAGTTACAAACTGTACACTGACAATATCCCACTCCCGTTAATAACTGTACTGATAGTTACACACTGTACACTGACAATATCCCACTCCTGTTAATAACTGTACTGATAGTTACACACTGTACACTGACAATATCCCACTCCTGTTAATAACTGTACTGATAGTTACAAACTGTACACTGACGATATCCCACTCCTGTTAATAACAGTACTGATAGTTACACACTGTACACTGACAATATCCCACTCCTATTAATAACTGTACTGATAGTTACAAACTGTACACTGACAATATCCCACTCCTGTTAATAACTGTACTGATAGTTACACACTGTACACTGACAATATCCCACTCCTGTTAATAACTGTACTGATAGTTACAAACTGTACACTGACAATATCCCACTCCTGTTAATAACAGTACTGATAGTTACACACTGTACACTGACAATATCCCACTCCTGTTAATAACTGTACTGATAGTTACACACTGGACACTGACAATATCCCAAACCTGTTAATAACTGTACTGAAAGTTACACACTGTACACTGACAATATCCCACTCCTGTTAATAACTGTACTGATAGTTACACACTGTACACTGACAATATCCAACTTCACTTAATAACTGTACTGATAGTTACACACTGTACACTGACAATATCCCACTCCTGTTAATAACTGTACAGATAGTTACACACTGTACACTGACAATATCCCACTCCTGTTAATAACTGTACTGATAGTTACAAACTGTACACTGACATCATCCCACTCCTGTTAATAACTGTACTGATAGTTACACACTGTACACTGACAATATCCCACTCCTATTAATAACTGTACTGATAGTTACACACTGTACACTGTCAATATCCCACTGCTGTTAATAACTGTACTGATAGTTACACACTGTACACTGACAATATCCCACTCCTGTTAATAACTGTACTGATAGTTACACACAGTGCACTGACAATATCCCACTCTTGTTAATAACTGTACTGATAGTTACAAACTGTATACTGACAATAACCCACTCCTGTTAATAACTGTACTGATAGTTACAGATTGTACACTGACAATATCCCAAACCTGTTAATAACTGTACTGAAAGTTACACACTGTACACTGACAATATCCCACTCCTGTTAATAACTGTACTGATAGTTACACACTGTACACTGACAATATCCAACTTCACTTAATAACTGTACTGATAGTTACACACTGTACACTGACAATATCCCACTCCTGTTAATAACTGTACAGATAGTTACACACTGTACACTGACAATATCCCACTCCTGTTAATAACTGTACTGATAGTTACAAACTGTACACTGACATCATCCCACTCCTGTTAATAACTGTACTGATAGTTACACACTGTACACTGACAATATCCCACTCCTATTAATAACTGTACTGATAGTTACACACTGTACACTGTCAATATCCCACTGCTGTTAATAACTGTACTGATAGTTACACACTGTACACTGACAATATCCCACTCCTGTTAATAACTGTACTGATAGTTACACACAGTGCACTGACAATATCCCACTCTTGTTAATAACTGTACTGATAGTTACAAACTGTATACTGACAATAACCCACTCCTGTTAATAACTGTACTGATAGTTACAGATTGTACACTGACAATATCCCACTCCTGTTAATAACTGTACTGATAGTTACAGACTGTACACTGACAATATCCCACTCCTGTTAATAACTGTACTGATAGTTAACACTGTATACTGTCAATATCCCACTCCTGTCTGTAACTATACTGATAGCTACACACTGTACACTGTCAATATCCCACTCCTGTCTGTAACTATACTGATATCTACACACTGTACACTGTCAATATCCCACTCCTGTCTATAACAATACTGATATCTACACACTGTACACTGTCAATATCCCACTCCTGTCTATAACTCTACTGATATCCACACTCTGCACACTGTCAATATCCCACTCCTGTTAATAACTCTACTGATATCTACACACTGCACACTGTCAATATCCCACTCCTGTCTATAACTATACTGATATCTACACACTGCACACTGTCAATATCCCACTCCTGTCTATAACTATACTGATATCTACACACCGTACACTTTCAATATCCCACTCCTGTCTATAACAATACTGATATCTACACGCTGTACACTGTCAATATCCCACTCCTGTCTATAACTATACTGATGTCCACACACTGCACACTGTCAATATCCCACTCCTGTCTATAACTATTGTGGTATCCACACACTGCACACTGTCAATATCCCACTCCTGTCTATAACTATACTGATATCTACACACCGTACACTGTCAATATCCCACTCCTGTCTATAACTATAGTGATATCCACACACTGCACACTGTCAATATCCCACTCCTGTCTATAACTATACTGATATCTACACACTGTACACTGTCAATATCCCACTCCTGTCTATAACTATAGTGATATCCACACACTGCACACTGTCAATATCCCACTCCTGTCTATAACTATAGTGATATCCACACACTGCACACTGTCAATATCCCACTCCTGTCTATAACTATACTGATATCCACACACTGCACACTGTCAATATCCCACTCCTGTCTATAACTATACTGATATCCACACACTGCACACTGTCAATATCCCACACCTGTCTATAACTATACTGATATCTACACACCGTACACTTTCAATATCCCACTCCTGTCTATAACAATACTGATATCTACACGCTGTACACTGTCAATATCCCACTCCTGTCTATAACTATACTGATATCTACACGCTGTACACTGTCAATATCCCACTCCTGTCTATAACTCTACTGATATCTACACACTGTACACTGTCAATATCCCACTCCTGTCTATAATTATACTGATATCTACACACTGTACACTGTCAATATCCCACTCCTGTATATAACTCTACTGATATCTACACACCGTACACTGTCAATATCCCACTCCTGTCTATAACTATACTGATATCTACACGCTGTACACTGTCAATATCCCACTCCTGTCTATAACAATACTGATATCTACACGCTGTACACTGTCAATATCCCTCTCCTGTCTATAACTATACTGATATCTACACACTGTACACTGTCAATATCCCACTCCTGTCGATAACTCTACTGATATCCACACACTGTACACTGTCAATATCCCACTCCTGTCTATAACTATACTGATATCTACACACTGTACACTGTCAATATCCCACTCCTGTCTATAACAATACTGATATCTACACGCTGTACACTGTCAATATCCCACTCCTGTCTATAACAATACTGATATCTACATGCTGTACTCTGTCAATATCCCACTCCTGTCTATAACTCTACTGATATCCACACACTGTACACTGTCAATATCCCACTCCTGTCTATAACTATTCTGATATCTACACACTGTACACTGTCAATATCCCACTCCTGTCTATAACTATACTGATATCTACACACTGTACACTGTCAATATCCCACTCCTGTCTATAACTATACTGATATCTACACACTGTACACTGTCAATATCCCACTCCTGTCTATAACTCTACTGATATCTACACACTGTACACTGTCAATATCCCACTCCTGTCTATAACTATACTGATATCTACACACTGTACACTGACAATATCCCACTCCTGTTAATAACTGTACTGATAGTTACAAACTGTACACTGACAATATCCCACTCCTGTTAATAACAGTACTGATAGTTACACACTGTACACTGACAATATCCCACTCCTGTTAATAACTGTACTGATAGTTACACACTGGACACTGACAATATCCCAAACCTGTTAATAACTGTACTGAAAGTTACACACTGTACACTGACAATATCCCACTCCTGTTAATAACTGTACTGATAGTTACACACTGTACACTGACAATATCCAACTTCTCTTAATAACTGTACTGATAGTTACACACTGTACACTGACAATATCCCACTCCTGTTAATAACTGTACTGATAGTTACACACTGTACACTGACAATATCCCACTCCTGTTAATAACTGTACTGATAGTTACAAACTGTACACTGACAATATCCCACTCCTGTTAATAACTGTACTGATAGTTACACACTGTACACTGACAATATCCCACTCCTATTAATAACTGTACTGATAGTTACACACTGTACACTGTCAATATCCCACTGCTGTTAATAACTGTACTGATAGTTACACACTGTACACTGACAATATCCCACTCCTGTTAATAACTGTACTGATAGTTACACACAGTGCACTGACAATATCCCACTCTTGTTAATAACTGTACTGATAGTTACAAACTGTATACTGACAATAACCCACTCCTGTTAATAACTGTACTGATAGTTACAGACTGTACACTGACAATATCCCACTCCTGTTAATAACTGTACTGATAGTTACAGACTGTACACTGACAATATCCCACTCCTGTTAATAACTGTACTGATAGTTAACACTGTATACTGTCAATATCCCACTCCTGTCTGTAACTATACTGATAGCTACACACTGTACACTCTCAATATCCCACTCCTGTCTGTAACTATACTGATATCTACACACTGTACACTGTCAATATCCCACTCCTGTCTATAACAATACTGATATCTACACACTGTACACTGTCAATATCCCACTCCTGTCTATAACTCTACTGATATCCACACTCCGCACACTGTCAATATCCCACTCCTGTTAATAACTCTACTGATATCCACACACTGCACACTGTCAATATCCCACTCCTGTCTATAACTATTCTGATATCCACACACTGCACACTGTCAATATCCCACTCCTGTCTATAACTATACTGATATCCACACACTGCACACTGTCAATATCCCACTCCTGTCTATAACTATACTGATATCCACACACTGCACACTGTCAATATCCCACACCTGTCTATAACTATACTGATATCTACACACTGTACACTGTCAATATCCCACTCCTGTCTATAACTATACTGATATCTACACACCGTACACTTTCAATATCCCACTCCTGTCTATAACAATACTGATATCTACACGCTATACACTGTCAATATCCCACTCCTGTCTATAACTATACTGATATCTACACACTGTACACTGTCAATAACCCACTCCTGTCTATAACTATACTGATATCTACACACTGTACACTGTCAATATCCCACTCCTGTCTATAACTATACTGATATCTACACGCTGTACACTGTCAATATCCCACTCCTGTCTATAACTCTACTGATATCTACACACTGTACACTGTCAATATCCCACTCCTGTCTATAATTATACTGATATCTACACACTGTACACTGTCAATATCCCACTCCTGTATATAACTCTACTGATATCTACACACCGTACACTGTCAATATCCCACTCCTGTCTATAACTATACTGATATCTACACACTGTACACTGTCAATATCCCACTCCTGTCTATAATTATACTGATATCTACACACTGTACACTGTCAATATCCCACTCCTGTATATAACTCTACTGATATCTACACACCGTACACTGTCAATATCCCACTCCTGTCTATAACTATACTGATATCTACACGCTGTACACTGTCAATATCCCACTCCTGTCTATAACAATACTGATATCTACACGCTGCACACTGTCAATATCCCACTCCTGTCTATAACTCTACTGATATCCACACACTGTACATTGTCAATATCCCACTCCTGTCTATAACTATACTGATATCTACACACTGTACACTGTCAATATCCCACTCCTGTCTATAACAATACTGATATCTACACGCTGTACACTGTCAATATCCCACTCCTGTCTATAACAATACTGATATCTACACGCTGTACACTGTCAATATCCCACTCCTGTCTATAACTCTACTGATATCCACACACTGTACACTGTCAATATCCCACTCCTGTCTATAACTATTCTGATATCTACACACTGTACACTGTCAATATCCCACTCCTGTCTATAACTATACTGATATCTACACACTGTACACTGTCAATATCCCACTCCTGTCTATAAGTATACTGATATCTACACACTGTACACTGTCAATATCCCACTCCTGTCTATAACTCTACTGATATCTACACACTGTACACTGTCAATATCCCACTCCTGTCTATAACTATACTGATATCTACACACTGTACACTGTCAATATCCCACTCCTGTCTATAACTATACTGATATCTACACACTGTACACTGTCAATATCCCACTCCTGTCTATAACTATTCTGATATCTACACACTGTACACTGTCAATATCCCACTCCTGTCTATAACTATACTGATATCTACACACTGTACACTGTCAATATCCCACTCCTGTCTATAACTATACTGATATCTACACACTGTACACTGTCAATATCCCACTCCTGTCTATAACTATATTGATATCTACACCCTGTACACTGTCAATATCCCACTCCTGTCTATAACTATATTGATATCTACACACTGTACAATGTCAATATCCCACTCCTGTCTATAACTCTACTGATATCTACACACTGTACACTGTCAATATCCCACTCCTGTCTATAACTATACTGATATCTACACACTGTACACTGTCAATATCCCACTCCTGTCTATAACTATACTGATATCTACACGCTGTACACTGTCAATATCCCACTCCTGTCTATAACAATACTGATATCTACACACTGTACTCTGTCAATATCCCACTCCTGTCTATAACTCTACTGATATCCACACACTGTACACTGTCAATATCCCACTCCTGTCTATAACTATTCTGATATCTACACACTGTACACTGTCAATATCCCACTTCTGTCTATAACTATACTGATATCTACACACTGTACACTGTCAATATCCCACTCCTGTCTATAACTATACTGATATCTACACACTGTACACTGTCAATATCCCACTCCTGTCTATAACTCTACTGATATCTACACACTGTACACTGTCAATATCCCACTCCTGTCTATAACTATACTGATATCTACACACTGCACACTGTCAATATCCCACTCCTGTCTATAACTATACTGATATCTACACACTGTACACTGTCAATATCCCACTCCTGTCTATAACTCTACTGATATCTACACACTGTACACTGTCAATATCCCACTCCTGTCTATAACTATATTGATATCTACACACTGTACACTGTCAATATCCCACTCCTGTCTATAACTCTACTGATATCTACACACTGTACACTGTCAATATCCCACTCCTGTCTATAACTATACTGATATCTACACACTGTACACTGTCAATATCCCACTCCTGTCTATAACTATTCTGATATCTACACACTGTACACTGTCAATATCCCACTCCTGTCTATAACTATACTGATATCTACACACTGTACACTGTCAATATCCCACTCCTGTCTATAACTATACTGATATCTACACACTGTACACTGTCAATATCCCACTCCTGTCTATAACTCTACAGATATCTACACACTGTACACTGTCAATATCCCACTCCTGTCTATAACTATACTGATATCTACACACTGCACACTGTCAATATCCCACTCCTGTCTATAACTATACTGATATCTACACACTGTACACTGTCAATATCCCACTCCTGTCTATAACTCTGCTGATATCTACACACTGTACACTGTCAATATCCCACTCCTGTCTATAACTATACTGATATCTGCACACTGTACACTGTCAATATCCCACTCCTGTCTATAACTATACTGATATCTACACACTGTACACTGTCAATATCCCACTCCTGTCTATAACTCTACTGATATCTACACATTGTACACTGTCAATATCCCACTCCTGTCTATAACTATACTGATATCTGCACACTGTACACTGTCAATATCCCACTCCTGTCTATAACACTACTGATAGCCACACACTGTACACTGTCAATATCCCACTCCTGTCTTTAACTCGACTGATATCCACACACTGTACACTGTCAATATCCCACTCCTGTCTATAACTATACTGATGTCTACACACTGTACACTGTCAATATCCCACTCCTGTCTATAACTCTACTGATATCCACACACTGTACACTGTCAATATCCCACTCCTGTCTATAACTATACTGATGTCTACACACTGTACACTGTCAATATCCCACTCCTGTCTATAACTCTACTGATATCCACACACTGTACACTGTCAATATCCCACTCCTGTCTATAACTATACTGATGTCTACACACTGTACACTGTCAATATCCCACTCCTGTCTATAACTATACTGATGTCTACACACTGCACACTGTCAATATCCCACTCCTGTCTTTAACTCTACTGATATCCACACACTGCACACTGTCAATATCCCACTCCTGTCTATAACTATACTGATATCTACACACTGTACACTGTCAATATCCCACTCCTGTCTACAAATCTACTGATATCTGCACACTGGACACTGACAATATCTAACTTCAGTGTATATCGCTACTGTGAGCCACTCACTCTCCTGTGTTAATATTGTACTCCTGCCTAGAAAATGACTGATTTCTACACAGTTTAAGTTATCAATATCCCACTCCTGTCTCTGTGTCTAATGAGAACGACACACGATGTGACAACAAGTGAAGGAGCATAAGGCAAATATCACACTTACCGCAGCCTTCAACACACTCTGCCACTGTACTGGGAAGCTACGTGTGAATGAAGGAGGTGGTACTTACCCAGCAGTGTTGTGTCAGTCGTACCAAGTTTAGTCACGGTGTGGGAATGTGTGTTACTAATCACGTCTTCATGAGGCCTCTTATTCTCTGTCACTCCTGCGGGTGATGTTTCTGAAGATAGAGAGAAGAGTTAGGTGAGGTCAAGTTCATCTTCAGATAAGAATACCGATACTGGAGAAGGCCATTCGGCCTCTCTGGACAGTTCAATCAGATTGTTGGCAGTTTGTATCTCAACACCATTCACTCGCCTTTGCTTCATATCCATTGGAACACCTAAACAACAAAAACCCAGCATGTCAATCATCACAGCTCTCCCCATTTCCCAGCATCATCTCTAGGTTCAGATTCCCACTCCCCTTTGTGTGAAGAAGTGCTTCGTGACATCACTCCTGAACGCCCTGGCTCTGATTTTAAGGTTTTGCCCCGTTGTTCTGGAATCCCCCAACCCCACCAGAGGAAATAGTTTCTCTCTATCGACCCGATCGAATCCTTTAATCATCTTAAAGCCCCTCGATTCGATCACCCCCCTTTATCTTCTACACTCGAGGGAATACAAGCCCAGTCTGTGCAACCCGTCCTCGTAATTTAACCCTTTCAGCCCCAGGATCATTCTGGTAACACTGCACTGCACCCCGCCCCCGAGGACAGTATATCCTTCCTGAGGGGAGGGGCCAGAACTGAAAACAGTCACTTGACACAGGCTCTGAGCAGAGCTTAAAATATCAGAAGCATAACTTCCACAACTTTGCATTCCAGACCCATTAAGATAAAGTCAAACAATAAAGTATAGTTAGATAGAAGGAAACACCCCATTGCTGTTAATAACAGTACTGATAGTTACACACTGTACACTGACAATATCCCACTCCTGTCAATAAATGTACTGATAGTTACACACTGTACACTGACAATATCACACTTCTGTTAATAACAGTACTGATAGTTACATACTGTACACTGTCAACATCCCACTCCTGTTAATAACTGTACTGATAGTTACACACTGTACACTGACAATATCCCACTCCTGTTAATAACTGTACTGATAGTTACACACTGTACACTGACAATATCCCACTCCTGTTAATAACTGTACTGATAGTTACACACTGTACACTGACAATATCCCACTCCTGTTAATAACTGTACTGATAGTTACACACTGTACACTGACAATATCCCACTCCTGTTAATAACTGTACTGATAGTTACACACTGTGCACTGACAATATCCCACTCCTATTAATAACTGTACTGATAGTTACATACTGTACACTGACAATGTCCCACCCTTGTTAATAACAGTACTGATAGTTACACACTGTACACTGACAATGTCCCACTCCTGTCAATAACTGTACTGATAGTTACACACTGTACACTGACAATATCCCACTCCTGTTAATAACTGTACTGATAGTTACACAATGTACACTGACAATGTCCCACTCCTGTCAATAACTGTACTGATAGTTACACACTGTACACTGACAATGTCCCACTCCTGTCAATAACTGAACTGATAGTTACACACTGTACACAGACAATATCCCACTCCTGTTAATAACTGTACTGATAGTTACAAACTGTACACTGTCAATATCCCACTCCTGTTAATAACTGTACTGATAGTTACACACTGTACACTGACAATGTCCCACTCCTGTCAATAACTGTACTGATAGTTACACACTGTACACAGACAATATCCCACTCCTGTTAATAACTGTACTGATAGTTACACACTGTACACTGACAATATCCCACTCTTGTTAATAACAGTACTGATAGTTACACACTGTACACTGACAATGTCCCACTCCTGTCAATAACTGTACTGATAGTTACACACTGTACACAGACAATATCCCACTCCTGTTAATAACTGTACTGATAGTTACAAACTGTACACTGTCAATATCCCACTCCTGTTAATAACTGTACTGATAGTTACACACTGTACACTGACAATATCCCACTCCTGTCACTAACTGTACTGATAGTTACACACTGTACACTGACAATATCCCACTCCTGTTAATAACTGTACTGATAGTTACACACAGTACACTGAAAATATCCCACTCCTGTTAATAACTGTACTGATAGTTACACACTGTACACTGACAATATCCCACTCCTGTTAATAACTGTACTGATATTCACACACTGTACATTGGCAATATCCCACTCCTGTTAATAACTGTACTGAAAGTTACACACAGTACACTGACAATATCCCACTCCTGTTACTAACTGTACTGATAGTTACACACTGTACACTGAAAATATCCCACTCCTGTTAATAACTGTACTGATAGTTACACACTGTATACTGACAATATCCCACTCCTGTTAATAAATGTACTGATGTTCACACACTGTACATTGGCAATATCCCACTCCTGTTAATAACTGTACTGATAGTTACACAATGTACACTGACAATGTCCCACTCCTGTCAATAACTGGACTGATAGTTACACACTGTACACTGACAATATCCCACTCCTGTTAATAACTGTACTGATAGTTACACAATGTACACTGACAATGTCCCACTCCTGTCAATAACTGTACTGATAGTTACACACTGTACACAGACAATATCCCACTCCTGTTAATAACTGTACTGATAGTTACACACTGTACACTGACAATATCCCACTCTTGTTAATAACAGTACTGATAGTTACACACTGTACACTGACAATATCCCACTCCTGTTAATAACTGTACTGATAGTTACACACAGTACACTGAAAATATCCCACTCCTGTTAATAACTGTACTGATAGTTACACACTGTACACTGACAATATCCCACTCCTGTTAATAACTGTACTGAAATTCACACACTGTACATTGGCAATATCCCACTCCTGTTAATAACTGTACTGAAAGTTACACACAGTACACTGAAAATATCCCACTCCTGTTAATAACTGTACTGATAGTTACACACTGTACACTGACAATATCCCACTCCAGTTAATAACTGGACTGATGTTCACACACTGTACATTGGCAATATCCCACTCCTGTTAATAACTGTACTGATAGTTACACAATGTACACTGACAATGTCCCACTCCTGTCAATAACTGTACTGATAGTTACACACTGTACACTGACAATATCCCACTCCTGTTAATAACTGTACTGATAGTTACACAATGTACACTGACAATGTCCCACTCCTGTCAATAACTGTACTGATAGTTACACACTGTACACTGACAATGTCCCACTCCTGTCAATAACTGTACTGATAGTTACACACTGTACACAGACAATATCCCACTCCTGTTAATAACTGTACTGATAGTTACAAACTGTACACTGTCAATATCCCACTCCTGTTAATAACTGTACTGATAGTTACACACTGTACACTGACAATGTCCCACTCCTGTTAATAACTGTACTGATAGTTACACACTGTACACAGACAATATCCCACTCCTGTTAATAACTGTACTGATAGTTACACACTGTACACTGACAATATCCCACTCTTGTTAATAACTGTACTGATAGTTACACACTGTACACTGACAATGTCCCACTCCTGTCAATAACTGTACTGATAGTTACACACTGTACACAGATAATATCCCACTCCTGTTAATAACTGTACTGATAGTTACACACTGTACACTGACAATATCCCACTCCTGTCACTAACTGTACTGATAGTTACACACTGTACACTGACAATATCCCACTCCTGTTAATAACTGTACTGATAGTTACACACTGTACACTGTCAATATCCCACTCCTGTTAATAACTATACTGATAGTTACACACTGTACACAGACAATATCCCACTCCTGATAATAACTGTACTGATAGTTACACACTGTACACTGTCAAAATCCCACTCCTGTTAATAACTATACTGATAGTTACACACTGTACACAGACAATATCCCTCTCCTGTTAATAACTGTACTGATAGTTACACACTGTACACTGACAATATCCCACTCCTATTAATAACTGTACTGATATTTACACACTGTACACAGACAATATCCCACTCCTGTTAATAACTGTACTGATAGTTACAAACTGTACACCGACAATATCCCACTCATGTTAATAACTGTACTGATTTTTACAAACTGTACATTGGCAATATCCCACTGCTGTTAATAACTGTACTGAAAGTTACACACTGGACACTGACAATGTCCAGCTCCTGTTAATAACTGTACTGATAGTTACATACTGTACACTGTCAATATCCCACTCCTGTTAATAACTGTACTGATAGTTACACACTGTACACTGACAATATCCCACTCCTGTTAATAACTGTACTGATAGTTACACACTGTACACTGACAATATCCCACTCCTGTTAATAACTGTACTGATAGTTACACACTGTACACTGACAATATCCCACTCCTGTTAATAATTGTACTGTTTGTTACAAACTGTACACTGACAATATCCAACTTCTCTTAATAACTGTACTGATAGTTACACACTGTACACAGACAATATCACACTCCTGTTAATAACTGTACTGATATTTACACACTGTACATTGGCAATATCCCACTGCTGTTAATAACTGTACTGAAAGTTACACACTGGACACTGATAATATCCAACTCCTGTTAATAACTGTACTGATAGTTACACACTGTACACTGACAATATCCCACTCCTGTTAATAACTGTACTGATAGTTACACACTGTACACTGAAAATATCCCACACCTGTTAATAACTGTACTGATTGTTACACACTGTACACTGACAATATCCCACTCCTGTTAATAACTGTACTGATATTCACACACTGTACATTGGCAATATCCCACTCCTGTTAATAACTGTACTGATAGTTACACACAGTACACTGAAAATATCCCACTCCTGTTAATAACTGTACTGATAGTTACACACTGTACACTGACAATATCCCACTCCTGTTAATAACTGTACTGATATTTTCACACTGTACATTGGCAATATCCCACTCCTGTTAATAACTGTACTGATAGTTACGCACTGTACACTGACAATATCCCACTCCTGTTAATAACTGTACTGATAGTTACACACTGTACACTGACAATATCCCACTCCTGTTCATAACTGTACTGATATTTTCACACTGTACATTGGCAATATCCCACTCCTGTTAATAACTGTACTGATAGTTACACACTGTACACTGACAATATCCCACTCCTGTTAATAACTGTACTGATATTTACACACTGTACATTGGCAATATCCCACTGCTGTTAATAACTGTACTGAAAGTTACACACTGGACACTGATAATATCCAACTCCTGTTAATAACTGTACTGATAGTTACACACTTTACACTGACAATAACCCACTCCTGTTAATAACTGTACTGATATTCACACACTGTACATTGGCAATTTCCCACTCCTGTTAATAACTGTACTGATAGTTACACACAGTACACTGAAAATATCCCACTCCTGTTAATAACTGTACTGATAGTTACACACTGTACACTGACAATATCCCACTCCTGTTAATAACTGTACTGATATTCACAAACTGTACATTGGCAATATCCCACTCCTGTTAATGACTGTACTGATAGTTACACACAGTACACTGAAAATATCCCACTCCTGTTAATAAATGTACTGATAGTTACACACTGTACACTGACAATATCCCACTCCTGTTAATAACTGTACTGATATTCACACACTGTACATTGGCAATATCCCACTCCTGTTAATAACTGTACTGATAGTTACACACAGTACACTGACAATATCCCACTCCTGTCAATAACTGTACTGATAGTTACACACCGCACACTGACAATATCCCACTCTTGTTAATAACTGTACTGATAGTTACAAACTGTACACTGACAATATCCCACTCCTGTTAATAACTGTACTGATAGTTACACACTGTACACTGACAATATCCCACTCCTGTTAATAACTGTATTGATAGTTACACACTGTACACAGACAATATCCCACTCCTGTTAATAACTGTATTGATAGTTGCACACTGTCCACTGACAATATCCCACTCCTGTCAATAACTGTACTGATAGTTACACACCGTACACTGACAATATCCCACTCCTGTCAATAACTGTACTGATAGTTACACACCGTACACTGACAATATCCCACTCTTGTTAATAACTGTACTGATAGTTACACACTGTACACTGACAATATCCCACTCCTGTTAATAACTGTACTGATAGTTACACACTGTACACTGACAATATCCCACTCCTGTTAATAACTGTATTGATAGTTACACACTGTACACAGACAATATCCCACTCCTGTTAATAACTGTACTGATAGTTACACACTGTACACTTACAATATTCCACTCCTGTTAATAACTGTACTGATAGTTACACACAGTACACTGAAAATATCCCACTCCTGTCAATAACTGTACTGATAGTTACACACTGGAAACTGACAATATCACACTTCTGTTAATAACTGTACTGATAGTTACACGCTGTACACTGACAATATCCCACTCCTGTTAATAACTATATTGATAGTTACACACTGTACACAGACAATATCCCACTCCTGTTAATAACTGTACTGATAGTTACACACTGTACACTTACAATATCCCACTCCTGTTAATAAATGTACTGATAGTTACACACAGTACACTGAAAATATCCCACTCCTGTCAATAACTGTACTGATAGTTACACACTGGAAACTGACAATATCACACTCCTGTTAATAACTGTACTGATAGTTACACACTGTACACTGTCAATATCCCACTCCTGTCAATAACTGTACTGATAGTTACACACAGTACACTGACAATATCCCACTCCTGTTAATAACTGTACTGATAGTTACACACTGTACACTGAAAATATCCCACTCCTGTTAATAACTGTACTGATATTTACACACTGTACACTGAAAATATCCCACTCCTGTTAATAACTGTACTGATAGTTACATACTGTACACTGACAATATCCCACTCCTGTCAATAACTGTACTGATAGTTACACACCGTACACTGTCAATATCCCACTCCTGTTAATAACTGTACTGATAGTTACACACAGTACACTGACAATATCCCTCTCCTGTTAATAACTGTACTGATAGTTACACACTGTACACAGACAATATCCCACTCCGGTTAATAACTGTACTGATAGTTACACACCGGACACTGTCAATATCCCACTCCTGTTAATAACTGTACTGATAGTTACACACAGTACACTGACAATATCCCTCTCCTGTTAATAACTGTACTGATAGTTACACACAGTACACTGAAAATATCCCACTCTTGTTAATAACTGTACTGATAGTTACAAACTGTACACTGACAATATCCCTCTCCTGTTAATAACTGTACTGATAGTTACACACAGTACACTGAAAATATCCCACTCTTGTTAATAACTGTACTGATAGTTACACACAGTACACTGAAAATATCCCACTCTTGTTAATAACTGTACTGATAGTTACAAACTGTACACTGTCAATATCCCACTCCTGTTAATAACTGTACTGATAGTTACACACAGTACACTGACAATATCCCTCTCCTGTTAATAACTGTACTGATAGTTACACACTGGACACTGACAATATCCCACTCCTGTTAATAACTGTACTGATAGTTACACACTGTACACTGAAAATATCCCACTCCTGTTGATAACTGTACTGATATTTACACACTGTACACTGAAAATATCCCACTCCTGTTAATAACTGTACTGATAGTTACATACTGTACACTGACAATATCCCACTCCTGTCAATAACTGTACTGATAGTTACACACCGTACACTGTCAATATCCCACTCCTGTTAATAACTGTACTGATAGTTACAAACTGTACACTGACAATATCCCTCTCCTGTTAATAACTGTACTGATAGTTACACACAGTACACTGAAAATATCCCACTCCTGTTAATAACTGTACTGATAGTTACACACTGTACACTGACAATATCCCACTCCTGTTAATAACTGTACTGATAGTTACACACTGTACACTGACAATATCCCACTCCTGTTAATAACTGTACTGATAGTTACAAACTGTACACTGACAATATCACACTCCTGTTAATAACTGTACTGATAGATACACACTGTACACTGACAATATCCCACTCCTGTTAATAACTGTACTGATAGTTACACACTGTACACTGACAATATCCCACTCCTGTTAATAACTGTACTGATAGTTACACACAGTACACTGACAATATCCCACTCCTGTTAATAACTGTACTGATAGTTACACACAGTACACTGAAAATATCCCACTCTTGTTAATAACTGTACTGATAGTTACACACAGTACACTGAAAATATCCCACTCTTGTTAATAACTGTACTGGTAGTTACACACTGTACACTGACAATATCCCACTCCTGTCAATAACAGTACTGATAGTTACACACTGTACACTGACAATATCACACTCCTGTTAATAACTGTACTGATAGATACACACTGTACACTGACAATATCCCACTCCTGTTAATAACTGTACTGATAGTTACAAACTGTACACTGACAATATCACACTCCTGTTAATAACTGTACTGATAGATACACACTGTACACTGACAATATCCCACTCCTGTTAATAACTGTACTGATAGTTACACACTGTACACTGACAATATCCCACTCCTGTTAATAACTGTACTGATAGTTACACACAGTACACTGACAATATCCCACTCCTGTTAATAACTGTACTGATAGTTACACACTGTACACTGACAATATCCCACTCCTGTTAATAACAGTACTGATAGTTACACACTGGACACTGACAATATCCCACTCTTGTTAATAACTGTACTGATAGTTACACACTGTACACTGACAATATCACACTCCTGTCAATAACAGTACTGATAGTTACACACTGTACACTGACAATATCCTACTCCTGTTAATAACTGTACTGATAGTTACACACTGTACACTGACAATATCACACTCCTGTCAATAACAGTACTGATAGTTACACACAATACACTTAAAATATCCCACTCCTGTTAATAACTGTACTGATAGTTACACACTGTACACTGACAATATCCCACTCCTGTTAATAACTGTACTGATATTTACACACTTTACTCTGACAATATCCCACTCCTGTTAATAACTGTAATGATAGTTACACACAGTACACTGAAAATATCCCACTCTTGTTAATAACTGTACTGATAGTTACGCACTGGACACTGACAATATCCCACTCCTGTTAATAACAGCACTGATAGTTACACACTGTACACTGACAATATCCCACTCCTGTTAATAACTATACTGATAGTTACACACCGTACACTGACAATATCCCACTCCTGTTAATAACTGTACTGATAGTTACACACTGTACACTGACAATATCCCACTCCTGTTAATAACTGTACTGATAGTTACACACAGTACACTGACAATGTCCCACTCCTGTTAATAACTGTAATGATAGTTACACACTGGACACTGACAATATCCCACTCCTGTTAATAACTATACTGATAGTTACACACCGTACACTAACAATATCCCACTCCTGTTAATAACTGTACTGATAGTTACACACTGTACACTGACAATATCCCACTCCTGTTAATAACTGTACTGATAGTTACACACATTACACTGAAAATATCCCACTCCTGTTAATAACTGTACTGATAGTTACACACTGTACACTGACAATATCCCACTGCTGTTAATAACTGTACTGATATTTTCACACTGTACATTGGCAATATCCCACTCCTGTTAATAACTGTACTGATAGTTACACACTGTACACTGACAATATCCAACTCCTGTTAATAACTGTACTGATATTCACACACTGTACACTGACAATATCCCACTCCTGTTAATAACTGTACTGATAGTTACACACAGTACACTGAAAATATCCCACTCCTGTTAATAACTGTACTGATAGTTACACACTGTACACTGACAATATCCCACTCCTGTTAATAACTGTACTGATATTCACACACTGTACATTGGCAATATCCCACTCCTGTTAATAACTGTACTGATATTCACACACTGTACATTGGCAATATCCCACTCCTGTTAATAACTGTACTGATAGTTACACACTGTACATTGGCAATATCCCACTCCTGTTAATAACTGTACTGATAGTTACAAACTGTACACTGACAATATCCCACTCCTGTTAATAACTGTACTGATATTCACACACTGTACATTGGCAATATCCCACTCCTGTTAATAACTGTACTGATAGTTACACACTGTACATTGGCAATATCCCACTACTGTTAATAACTGTACTGATATTCACACACTGTACACTGGCAATATCCCACTCCTGTTAATAACTGTACTGATAGTTACACACTGTACACTGTCAATATCCCACTCCTGTCTATAACTATACTGATATCCACACACTGTACACTGTCAATATCCCACTCCTGTCTATAACTATACTGATATCTACACCCTGTACACTGTCAATATCCCACTCCTGTCTATAACTATACTGATATCTACATACTGTAAACTGTCAATATCCCACTCCTGTCTATAACTATACTGATATCCACACACTGCACACTGTCAATATCCCACTCCTGTCTATAACTATACTGATATCTACACCCTGTACACTGTCAATATCCCACTCCTGTCTATAACTATACTGATATCTACACACTGTACACTGTCAATATCCCACTCCTGTCTATAACTATACTGATATCTACACACTGCACACTGTCAATATCCCACTCCTGTCTATAACTATACTGATATTCACGCACTGTACACTGTCAATATCCCACTCCTGTCTATAACTATACTGATATCTACACACTGTACACTGTCAATATCCCACTCCTGTCTATAACTATACTGATATCTACACACTGTACACTGTCAATATCCCACTCCTGTCTATAACTATACTGATATCTACACACTGTACACTGTCAATATCCCACTCCTGTCTATAACTATACTGATATCTACACACTGTACACTGTCAATATCCCACTCCTGTCTATAACTATACTGACATTCACACACTGTACACTGTCAATATCCCACTCCTGTCTATAACTATACTGATATCCACACACTGCACACTGTCAATATCCCACTCCTGTCTATAACTATACTGATATCCACACACTGCACACTGTCAATATCCCACTCCTGTCTATAACTATACTGATATCCACACACTGCACACTGTCAATATCCCACTCCTGTCTATAACTATACTGATATTCACACACTGTACACTGTCAATATCCCACTCCTGTCTATAACTATACTGATATCTACACACTGTACACTGTCAATATCCCACTCCTGTCTATAACTATACTGATATCTACACACTGTACACTGTCAATATCCCACTCCTGTCTATAACTATACTGATATCTACACACTGTACACTGTCAATATCCCACTCCTGTCTATAACTATACTGATATCTACACACTGTACACTGTCAATATCCCACTCCTGTCTATAACTATACTGATATCTACACACTGTACAATGTCTATATCCCACTCCTGTCTTTAACTCTACTGATATCTACACACTGTACACTGACAATATCCCACTCCTGTCTATAACTATACTGATATCTACATACTGTCCACTGTCAATATCCCACTCCTGTCTATAACTATACTGATATCTACACACTGTACACTGTCAATATCCCACTCCTGTCTATAACTATACTGATATCTACATACTGTACACTGTCAATATCCCACTCCTGTCTATAACTATACTGATATCTACACACTGTACACTGTCAATATCCCACTCCTGTCTATAACTATACTGATATCTACATACTGTACACTGTCTATATCCCACTCCTGTCTATAACTATACTGATATCTTCACACTGTACACTGTCAATATCCCACTCCTGTCTATAACTATACTGATATCTTCACACTGTACACTGTCAATATCCCACTCCTGTCTATAACTCTACTGATATCCACACACTGTACACTGTCAATATCCCACTCCTGTCTATAACTATACTGATATCTACATACTGTCCACTGTCAATATCCCACTCCTGTCTTTAACTATACTGATATCTACACACTGTACACTGTCAATATCCCACTCCTGTCTATAACTATACTGATATCCACACACTGTACACTGTCAATATCCCACTCCTGTCTATAACTATACTGATATCTACACACTGTACACTGTCAATATCCCACTCCTGTCTATAACTATACTGATATCTTCACACTGTCCACTGTCAATATCCCACTCCTGTCTATAACTATACTGATATCTTCACACTGTACACTGTCAATATCCCACTCCTGTCTATAACTCTACTGATATCCACACACTGTACACTGTCAATATCCCACTGCTGTCTATAACTATACTGATATCTACACACTGTACACTGTCAATATCCCACTCCTGTCTATAACTATACTGATATCTTCACACTGTACACTGTCAATATCCCACTCCTGTCGATAACTCTACTGATATCTACACACTGTACACTGTCAATATCCCATTCCGTCTATAACTCTACTGATATCTACACACTGTACACTGTCAATATCCCACTCCTGTCTATAACTATACTGATATCTACACACCGTACACTGTCAATATCCCACTCCTGTCTATAACTATACTGATATCTACACACTGTACACTGTCAATATCCCACTCCTGTCTATAACTCTACTGATATCTACACACTGTACACTGTCAATATCCCACTCCTGTCTATAACTATACTGATATCTACACACCGTACACTTTCAATATCCCACTCCTGTCTATAACTATACTGATATCTACACACTGTACACTGTCAATATCCCACTCCTGTCGATAACTCTACTGATATCCACACACTGTACACTGTCAATATCCCACTCCTGTCTATAACTATACTGATATCTACACACTGTACACTGTCAATATCCCACTCCTGTCTATAACTATACTGATATCTACATACTGTACACTGTCAATATCCCACTCCTGTCTATAACTATACTGATATCTACACACTGTACACTGTCAATATCCCACTCCTGTCTATAACTATACTGATATCCACACACTGTACACTGTCAATATCCCACTCCTGTCTATAACTATACTGATATCCACACACTGTACACTGTCAATATCCCACTCCTGTCGATAACTATACTGATATCTACATACTGTACACTGTCTATATCCCACTCCTGTCTATAACTATACTGATATCTTCACACTGTACACTGTCAATATCCCACTCCTGTCTATAACTATACTGATATCTACACACTGCACACTGTCAATATCCCACTCCTGTCTATAACTATACTGATATCTACATACTGTACACTGTCAATATCCCACTCCTGTCTATAACTATACTGATATCCACACACTGTACACTGTCAATATCCCACTCCTGTCTATAACTATACTGATATCCACACACTGTACACTGTCAATATCCCACTCCTGTCGATAACTATACTGATATCTACATACTGTACACTGTCTATATCCCACTCCTGTCTATAACTATACTGATATCTTCACACTGTACACTGTCAATATCCCACTCCTGTCTATAACTATACTGATATCTTCACACTGTACACTGTCAATATCCCACTCCTGTCTATAAGTCTACTGATATCCACACACTGTACACTGTCAATATCCCACTCCTGTCTATAACTATACTGATATCTACATACTGTCCACTGTCAATATCCCACTCCTGTCTATAACGATACTGATATCCACACACTGCACACTGTCAATATCCCACTCCTGTCTATAACTATACTGATATCCACACACTGTACACTGTCAATATCCCACTCCTGTCTATAACTATACTGATATCCACACACTGTACACTGTCAATATCCCACTCCTGTCGATAACTATACTGATATCTACATACTGTACACTGTCTATATCCCACTCCTGTCTATAACTATACTGATATCTTCACACTGTACACTGTCAATATCCCACTCCTGTCTATAACTATACTGATATCTACACACTGCACACTGTCAATATCCCACTCCTGTCTATAACTATACTGATATCTACATACTGTACACTGTCAATATCCCACTCCTGTCTATAACTATACTGATATCCACACACTGTACACTGTCAATATCCCACTCCTGTCTCTCACTATACTGATATCCACACACTGTACACTGTCAATATCCCACTCCTGTCGATAACTATACTGATATCTACATACTGTACACTGTCTATATCCCACTCCTGTCTATAACTATACTGATATCTTCACACTGTACACTGTCAATATCCCACTCCTGTCTATAACTATACTGATATCTTCACACTGTACACTGTCAATATCCCACTCCTGTCTATAACTCTACTGATATCCACACACTGTACACTGTCAATATCCCACTGCTGTCTATAACTATACTGATATCTACACACTGTACACTGTCAATATCCCACTCCTGTCTATAACTATACTGATATCTTCACACTGTACACTGTCAATATCCCACTCCTGTCGATAACTCTACTGATATCTACACACTGTACACTGTCAATATCCCACTCCTGTCTATAACTCTACTGATATCTACACACTGTACACTGTCAATATCCCACTCCTGTCTATAACTATACTGATATCTACACACCGTACACTGTCAATATCCCACTCCTGTCTATAACTATACTGATATCTACACACTGTACACTGTCAATATCCCACTCCTGTCTATAACTCTACTGATATCTACACACTGTACACTGTCAATATCCCACTCCTGTCTATAACTATACTGATATCTACACACTGTACACTGTCAATATCCCACTCCTGTCTATAACTATACTGATATCTACACACTGTACACTGTCAATATCCCACTCCTGTCTATAACTATACTGATATCTACACACCGTACACTTTCAATATCCCACTCCTGTCTATAACTATACTGATATCTACACACTGTACACTGTCAATATCCCACTCCTGTC